>NW_012267286.1:11493306-11499816 GCF_000151885.1 Dipodomys ordii
TGAACCCCTTTCTCACAAATGTTAGCCAAAGTGTGTGTGTGTGTGTGTGTGTGTGTGTGTGTGTGTGTGTGTGTGTGGTGTGTTACAATAAGGAACAGGGCTCCTGAGTGCACTGGCAATATGTTATCAGAAGACTATTCCTGCTGATTCTGCAGAACAGAATAATAACGCTGTGCACATTTAAATTATAAATATAAGCACCCTGCAGGATTG
The DNA here is from genome assembly GCF_000151885.1 of Dipodomys ordii. Lineage (NCBI taxonomy): Eukaryota > Metazoa > Chordata > Mammalia > Rodentia > Heteromyidae > Dipodomys > Dipodomys ordii. The sequence goes on from NW_012267286.1 coordinate 11,493,520, forward strand.
ATAGCGTTTGACTTGGAACCAAATATAAAACAAATCACAGAATTTTAAACAAAGCTATCAGCTACTGCACTGCCAACCCCACTGCAATGCTACGGAATCTCCTCAAGTGGCTTGGCTGATCTGACAGATGTGGAGGAGGTATCCATAGGTTTGTTCCAGCTTCCCAACAAAGCCCACTCATCTGCTGAGCTCAGTGCCACTTTCTAGGATGGAGGTCGGTGCCACATTTACTCGATATACTATTATGTGAGAATTATGGTGCCTAAGTGTATTGAAGTTCACTTTGGCATCCAAGGAAGATGTGCCCGATCTCAACTCCATCCTGCTATATTGATATAGCCAATTCCTTAGGGTTGGCATGACTTTTTATTTCAAAATAACAGTGACTCTGCAGTTCTGATAGCCAAGCTTCTCATTCTGTGGACTCTGCAATATGGAATAGAAGTCAAACTATCTGGAAAGAAAAATGGGAGATGATTTCTAAGGTTGACATTTAAGAAGTGTGCATGGGAAAAGAAGCAGAAATTCAAATCATCGTTACATGAAATACTGATAATGCCTACATCATTCATCATCACCTTCATCATAATTATCACCATCATCATCACTATCATCATGATTGTCATCTTTATCATCAGTTTGATTACCTCCAAGTACTTAAAGACATTTTTATGCACAGGGATGGAAAAAAACATATAAGAAATCATTTATTCCAAAAGCTCATTGTCTGTAAAGACAATAAAGGAAATAGATTAAGAAGGAGAGTTCATACAGTGCTAGTATGATATGGAAAGATGATGGAAAACTCAGTTATGTGGTGTTGCTCATACTCTAGAATACATAAAGCCAAGTGAACAGTAGTGGAGTAAATGAAGAGTTCTCATCCATTAGATATCAATTCAGTCTAGGTTCCATCCATTATCTTCCCATTGCTAAAATGGCTTTATTAAAGTTTGGAGAACATAATACATGTAAATCATTTAGTACAATACCTAGCATATAAACAGTGCATGAAAAATAACAATTTCAAAACAAAAACAAATGTGGTGAAGAGCTAAAAGAGATAAGTAACTAGGTAACTAAGTACAAAAACTCAGAACATAAATAATAGTCACATCCTGGCAAAGTGTAGAGTTTTTTCCTGACAATATTGAAGAGACTCCAAATATATTTCATCTTGGTAGTGTCCTAGAGTAGAGAGAAACAGAAGAGGATACAGCAAAAGTTTTTTGTTTGTTTTTCTTTTTTTCTTATGATGCCAAAGGGAAGACAAAATACAGTCAAGAAAATGAAATGGAAACCTTGGGACTTTCTCCAAATTAGATGATATTTTAGGTAAGAAAGAAAGCACTAGGAATATAGAAAAACAGAAATATTTTCTAGTACCTTTTATCATAATGGAATAAAACTAAAACTAAACAGCAAGAGAAAACACAGAAATTATAGAAGAGCTTTTATATCTGTGTGTATATGGTTACAATGGTCCACCATGAAGGAAAAACCACACCTGCTCAGGAAGTATAGAGTTTTCCAGTACTACACATGCACACATGATTTACTTCTGGAAAGCAAAGAAACCCATTGTTTTACAAAAGCAGAATAATGCAAAGGAAAATATCTTTATCTTTTTCAGCCTTCCTGTCCACTCAGAGGATATGAACTGACTAAAACATCAAACAAAAACTGCTCTGTTGAATGGTAACTCCTTTATACAACTATCTCAAGAAAATGAAAATCTATTTTAAAAAATAAAAATAGAATATCAATTGTAAATTCTTTTGTTGTGTAGATTTTATGTATTGAAGCAATCAAGTTCCCCCATCGCCCTCCCCGCCCCCTCCTCCAGCATCCTATCTCTTTCTTTTTTTTAATTTTAATTTAATTTTATTTTTTTGTGAACATACTGTACAGAGGGGTTACAATTACATGGGCAGGATAATGCGTACATTTCTTATCAAGCATTGCAGCCTCCTCCTTTGTTTACCCTTCACATTCCTTCCCTACCTCCCCCCTACTCCCCCACCACCCAATCCTCCCCCTCCCCCCTGTCCCCCCACCTCCACAAGTTATACTGACATCAAATATAGTGAAAGCAGGGGTTATACTGTGGGGGAGGGACATACAAAGCAACAAAGAGATAATCTTATAAATGCATTATAAACAAATGCATGAAAGAAAAAAGCATTAAAATACATATCTAAGGGTTCATTTTCCTAACATCACATTATCTGACCTTGTCCGCTTGCATCCTATCTCTTTCTATATCTACATAGAGACTGCAGTACTCAAAAATCAACTAGTCAAGAGAAAGAAACACGTTTTCCAAAGCCCTGGAACTAGAATATTCCGAGGACTACTTTTTGTTCCCTTTCCTTCATTGATGATGCAAATGGTTACAGATGGATGGGGAAATCTTAAGAAGAGGATGCCATCAAACTGAACGGCAATAGGATTGCATTCAGTAAAAGCCTTCCAGGCTTCACAAACCAAAATAGAAATCGGAGCGTTAATTTGCTCTTAGGTCATGTCATGACAATTGAACAAAGAAGACCTGCAAGTGGATAGTGAGTGCGATCACAGGCGGTCTATTTGCTCTGTATATTAACACCAGTTTCAGATCCAGTAGCCTGGAGATAAGAGTTCTAGAGTTCCAGGGAGGGTTTTGTTTCTCCAGAACTCCTCGAGCAGTACTTCCTACTTAGCCAACACATCTGTAAGTGATGGACAACACTCAAGTTCACTCTTCCTTCTTTTGTATTTATCTTCCTAAATTCAGTGCCTAAGTCCAATGCGATAGCAATTCACTTGAGCTGTCAGAGCAATAGACCACAGACCAGGTGGCTTCAACAATAGAAATTCAATTTCTTACACTTCTGGAATCTGACTATCCAAGATCTGACTCCTTTCTCCCAGGGTTACAGGTGGCTGCCCCCCTGTGGCCCTGCGATGTGTCTTCAAGTGTATGCACCCTTGGGATCCATTCCTGATCTTCTCTTCCTGCCCAGGTGGGATTAAGACCCACTTGTACTTAATACTTTTGAAAGGCTCCACCTTCACATTCAGTTACATTCTGAGGTACTTTTAGAATGTCAGCACATGAATTTTGGAACAACAGAGTTTAATCCACAACAGATGGTTTGACACATTGTGAATTATAGTCGTCCAAGTGTCTGAAAGTGAGGACAACTCACGCTAGTTGGTAGAGCAAAGAGAAAGTCCAAACAAAGATACAGAGAAAAGACCAGGAGAGGCAGGCCAGAGGGCCCTTTCCATATCCCAGGTCCTGGGTCGGTGTATTCATAGTGGCAGTTGGAGGACAGCTAGGTACAATATTTGCAGCTTTGCCTCTAAGTTGCAGGAATTCCCTCTGGGTCTTTTTGTAGTAAGTTATCTGTGATGTGTCACAACTTGCCCTCTCATACAGAGGCACTCTGTGTTGCAAAAATGCTGACTTAATCTTAGAAGCCTTCTGCCCAATTGATGCACTGAAATTCCAGCACTAAAGGAATGGCCCACCATTGCATACATCAGTTGACTTTGGGCCTACTGTCCTCTCAGGCAACTTCCTAATTTCCTTGAGACGTACGGTGTCTGAAACACCCATATCTCTGCAAGAAATGTCCATAAACTGTAGTTGAAATTATTGTCTAGCTATCCAGATTGGTCTCTCAATAATATTGGTGCTCTTCTCTTTTTTTTTTTTTTACCATTTAACAAAGCAGTTTATGCACACACTATATCTTGATCAATGTAACCTCCTTCAATATTATCAATTGCTGCTCTTCTTGAACCATAAAACATTATGTACTTCATTAGTATTATCCATTCATACTACATTTCAATGTTAACTAATTAATCTATTTGCATAAATTTCTATAATAGAAATTTATGCAAATAGATTAACAAAAAAACAATTGTGATTACTAATTGAAAGGGAGACCTGAATAAATCTCAGGTATACACGTTTACAAGGATTAAGAGGATGGGTCCCATTATCTACATTTTCAAATAAATAGAAAATGAAGCTTCTTTTATTTCCTTTGCAACTCTGTACAGTTAATCCTTCTACTTACTCCATTAGATAGACCAGAGAGGTTCATTTCCCACACAAAGAAGCAGAAGCAGGCCAGGCATCCATGGATCATGACTATAATCCTAACTACTCAGTGACTGAGATCACAGTTCAGAGCCAGTCCGGACAGTAAACTGTGACTCTTATCTCCATTTAACCACCAGAAAACCAAAGTGGTACTGTAGCTCAATGTGGTAGAGCACTAGACTTGGGTGGGAAAAGCTAAGGGTCAGGCCAAGAGTTGAAGCCCTATGATCAACTTCTCCCTCCAAAAAAAGGCAGAAGCAGAATTCAAATCCTTAACATGTGGCTCCAGAGTCTCCACTCCTCACCATAGTGATCTCAGAGGCCAAAAGGCTAAGTAGCAGTTTAAGCCTTATAAATGATCGGCTTTATGACCTTGACAGAATTAGTTATTTGGAAGTAAACTCTGAGCCCAAATTTGCCCCAGGGAAGTGAACACCAGATGAGATGATACACATATTTTCACTATTATTTTACAGCCATTGTGATCATCTGTCATCCACTCTTCCCAGCTATTAGCACCACTAGTGATTCACTCTACATTGGCATTATTTGATGGATAATGTTCACAGTACAAGTGCTACACATTGTCACCATTTTGTGCCATTTGGCTTTGCTTCAGTCTTCAATAAGAACGAAGACCAAGGGCTAGAGCTGTATCTCAACACAAGGCCCTGAGTTCAAATCCCAGTACCTTCACAAACAACAAGGAGAAAGAGAAGAACAAATATAAGAAGGTTTAGGTTGGCTTGGAAATCCAGTCCGAGTCACAAAGTTCCTTTCATGAAGTAGAGCTTGAAGGTTGAAGTCACTACCATCCTGCACTGATGTCAAAGAATTGAGGTCATTTTCTTTCACTCTGCATTTGGAGCAACGAGGGCTAAAGGGAATCCACATAGGCTCAGGGCCTTTTCCTGAACCATTGAGCTGGAGAATGGCACAACTGAAATCCAGTATCCAAATAAGATATAAAAGACAGCAACAGCAAAGAAGATAAGACATTAAATAGAGTAAACATGATCCCCTCTCCCCCCCTACACACACCTCTGCGCCAAATTAATTTCAATCAGAGCAGCATAACTTTCCCATTTCACCTGCAGCTGTAGCATATTTGGCCACTGACAGATTTGCCTCCTGCTTAGGTTGGATTTCTAGCTAGGGGACCTTCAAGAGCTCTGATTCTTTTTTTCCCCCTCAACCCTGATGCTTCTGGGAAAACTTCAGGGTATGCTCTGCCTACAAGTCAAAACTCTCAATTGGCTGCCTGCATCCTTTTCCCCCCTCTCCTCAGTTCCCATTTCAAAATGCTTTAAACCCCCCCAAAAGTAAGTTGCCATGGTGACTATTATTGTCGTTGCTAGAAGCTTTGGAAAGATGCAGCTATCCTCTTGTTATAGTTCAGTTTTTAGATATTTTTTCCCAGCAACAGGGAAAATGAAACTTCTGTTTGTTAGCCTGGGAAGTGGGGGTGTAGATCCATGTGTCAGCAGCGTGAAAGGGAGTTGGCAGTGGGCATTGGGGATACTCAGAAGGCCCCTGAGAAAGGGAATGTGGGGTGCTGATTGCAAAATAAGCCACCCTGAAAACACCAGCACAGACTTTCTCTCTGGTTTAGTTTACACAGTCTTAGTAACCAGGAGCATACAAGAATTCACTAAGTCAGCCAAAGGAAACATAAACCTGCAAACCAACTAAGCTCTGTCACCTGGTTTTAAAAAAAAGTTTTGTCAGAATATAGCAGTGTCCAGAGAGATGAGTTGTTTTAGGAAACACCATATTGCCGACAGGTTTTTTGTTTTTATCTTATTGTTCCTTACAGTGAAAAAAAATTCTCTCTAGAGCTGGGTAAAGGTAGGTAAGTTGAAGCCAAAAAATGTAGGATTTCATTTGGATATCTTTTCTTGGTTCTTTGGTTTTCTTCAAGGTATTATTCCTATTTACATTTAGAGTTGTATTTAAGCCATGGAAGAAAGCCTACTACCTTCCTGCATAAAATTAGGCTCTCTGAGAAGCAGATACCCTGAAGTAGCATTAGACCTGCAAGAAAGAGATTAACTGGAGAAAACCTCTATGAGGGACAGAGCTGAGGCAGGGAGCTACCAGGAGCTGGGAAGAATTCAAGGGGCCAGACAAGTCTGCTCGAAAGAAGGAAGGAAGGAAGGAAGGAAGGAAGGAAGGAAGGAAGGAAGGAAGGAAGGAAG
>NW_012267286.1:11499866-11527421 GCF_000151885.1 Dipodomys ordii
GGAAGGAAGGAAGGAAGGAAGGAAGGAAGGAAGGAAGGAAGGAAGGAAGGAAGGAAGGAAGGGTGTCAGTGAAGTTCAGCTCTAATAAAACTTGGCCCAGCCTCAGAGTCTGCAGACCACTCACCATCAGAGCAACGCTGCTCCTCTATCAGATGTAGATTCTATAAAACAAATTTCACATTAGTGGGTTCCGAAGGCAGTTGTGAGATCAACTGTTCTCCAGTAGCAGATCTAAGGGATATCTATTCACAACCCACCCTCCATACTCCATACTCCTAATTCACTTATCATATGTTCAACCTGCCTTGATGGTTGAAAAGCATATTGAACACTAGCAAAGTCTCGTGGTAAGAAGGAGAGAAATGTGTTATAAAAAAATATTACCCGGTTTAAAGCAGAATGACTATAACTTTGGAATCAGTAACCAACCAAAAATAATCACTGATTATTTTTTCCCTTGCAATGGTTACTATTTATTTTCAAGACCACTGGCTGAGAGTCAAACTTTTGGGGCACATATATACCTGAAACCTACTTCTTAACTTCATTCTAGCTGTCTGACTAGGTAGACCACAAAATGAATGGTCTCAATTTTATCAGTTCCCACTCCCTGCCCATGGGCTTCTTCTCTGCTGTCCCACAGGAATGTACAATGGGGAGCAGAAAGATGCTGCAGCCCCACAGTGAATGCATGCAAACTGCCCTGAAGTCTCTGGTTATTACTCTGCTTTACAGTAGAAACAGGCAGAGGAGAGGAAGGGACTTCAAAAAAGAGAAATCTGTATAATGTTTCTCACGATGTACATGTCCAGAATTCTTCCTTCCTTTTCTTTTGTCCTCTTCCCAACCTCCTTTGGTTAAAATCTGAAGGTGTCACTGTGGGTACTAACAGAACAATGAAAACAATGTGAGTTTGAATCACCCCAACCACTGCCAAAGCAGTCGAATCAATAAGGGACTGAATTATGCATTTTTTATTCTTGGTTCAAATTACTTAAAATGATGGTGGTGATGGGTTTAGAAAGGAGTGTCCCTTTAATACATGCTGTAGTTACAGTGAAATGACATAAGCAGGTCCACCGTTTGCATTGACTTTGAGCTGAAATTCGGGAGATCATATTAACAGACCCAGTACTGGCCTATCTTGAGCTCATGTCTCCTGTATGTAAGTTGCCTAGCTGCCATTACAGGATGCTTTCCAATCTTTGGTCCTCTTTTCTAATTCTAAATGGAATTAGAAGAAGACAGAGCCAAGAACAAATCACCTTCTGGTACACAAAAGGTAAAAGCTAATAGCTTCCAAGGAGATCTCACATTCTGCTCTTCGATTTTCTTACCTTAGTCACACCTAACGTGACAGACTATGGTTTGCTGGTAGGTATTCTTGCAAATTCTATAACAGAAAGAGTTCCAATGTCCAGACTTTAATATGCAAGCCATGATGCAGAAAATAGAAAAAAACCTATGTTAGTGAGATTTGTAATTGCAAATATGGATTTTAAGGACACACTTTTATACCTTATGTAAGACCCAGAAGTGAGAGATGATACTAATTTCGTTTTTAAAAAAGCACTCTGAAGTTGAGCCTCCCACAATCTCGCCACCCACAGTACCCATCCCAGGAAGAACACAAATGTAGAATTCAGACTTACTGAAGGCAAACGAGACAGGCAACATTTCCAATGACCATAATGAAAATTAATCAGCCCAATATATTTAGGTCTGTGTCCTTTATGCATTTGTTCTTCTCCAATATTTTAGGGCAGCATGCATGTCTGTTCAATTATATGCAAATGTGTTATTATTAAGAAAGAATTCACTGATGAAAAAGCAATCAGATGTTGCTCCTATGCCCCATGCTACTTTGCTTTAAGTCAGTAGTTTCCAAACCTTTACCTGTTAAATGAATTTTAACTATTTTATTCCAATGGTGTTAATGTGACTAAACTTAATGAAGTAGAAATTCATTTTTCTCATGTAATGGTTCATTGGAACTTCTAAATGGAGAGTTCATATGATTTTAACATGAAGACAAGAGTCAAGATTTTAGCCAGCAGCTGCAGAAGTTTTGTTTTCAGTAGATATCTAGGTTCCATGAGGTTGTTTCTAAAAATAATGAGCATTTCCTGCAGGTCTCTATTACTAACTTCATGAATCCCCAAAGATCTGGGACATGGTTGAGAAATACTGCTCCAAGACAGAAGAGCTATGTTTTCAACTTTTTTTTCACCTCAATATCTAGGACATACAACCCACCCTTATAAGTAGCAATTATCATAGTGGCAGAATCCATCCAACCCCTCCACTGCATCCTGAGCAAGAATGTGTTAGAATCTTGGGAAGAAAGCAGAGTCTATTGAGAAGAGAGAATACAAGATTTGAAAAAGTGTCACAAGTGATTCAAAAATACCCTTCCTTTCAACCACCTTAGCCAAACAGAACTGCTGCAAGTTACATAATTCCTGACTAGAAAGGGAATTCATTTATTTACTTATGAAAATCAAACTTGTTTTCTATGATCTTGAGATGTAGCTGGGATCTGGAACATTTCCATTAATTGTTTTGTGTTCTGGAACAGCATCATCAGTCACTTTTGAAATCCAATCATTCTGAGAAAAACACAGAGCTGCTCAAGAATTCCTGAAGTTCCTTTTTGGTAGGTGGAGCATCTGTCCCACTAGTGAGCCATGCCACTATCTCAACTCTTTGGAAAAGTACAGCAGGGGTCTTCCAGGACCTGTGGTGAGAGTGTACCACAAATTCCTCCACATACTCATTTCATTTCAACTCCTGGGTGGCCTTTTGCTTTTCAGGAAGATTCTTTGAATTTCAGATGCTAAGATAAAACAACACAAAGAGCCACACTGAATGTGGGAGGCAAAACGTATTGTCCTCTTTTCCATGATGATGAAAAATACCTCCCACATCACCAAGTTAACATTCCAAAGGAACCATAGGCCTGAAATCCACTAATCTATTTTGGAAATAGTAGTCTTGGGTGTGCATGAAGCTGATTTGGTTGAACTTGGATAATCTGCCAAAGTCTTCCTCATGTGTTTTAGGGAGCTTTTTATTCTTGAATTGAAAGTACATGGACACCTTGAATGTATTAATGTAATCCTCATAGCTTTATCTTTCAAATGATTTTGAGCTAGAATTTTGGCTAACTTTATTTTCTAGTAGACATCCAATCCAGCCAACGATCCTAACCTGGAAGCATTCCCAAAACCAAGCTTATTTGTTTAAAATGAATTATCTTTCACCATAGCATTTTGCCAAACATAGGACTGTATACATTTTACCCATATAGTTCATGGAGTAAGTTTTGGTAGTTGATCATGTATAATTAAGAGAAAGAGAAGCATAACATAGCACAAAAAATAAAAGCTTAAAGAATAAATAGAAGATGCCATAACAAAATTGATTCCTTCCTTCCTTTTCTTTTTCTCTCTCTTCCTTCTTTCCTTTCTCTCTCTCTCTGTCTCTCTCTCTTTCTCTTTCTTTCTTTCTTCCTTTCTTCTTTCCTTTGTGCTGGTAGTAGATCTGGAGCTCGGAATATAGGCTTGACTTTTTAGCTCAAGGCTGGCCATAGCTCTACTTCTGGCTTTTTGGTAGTTAATTGGAGATTAGAGTGGGCGGGCTTTCAGTTGTGCTCCTATTTATCAGACAAAGCTCTTAAGTGCAGGAGAAAACTTGGAACTAATTTAAATGAATTGTTAATAATTATGTATAATGATGAGGCTCAGTAGAGCCAGAGTACTGAGCATCAGGTGACTACTAAAGGACTAACTGGTACAGAAGGCTGTGGAGTAAATTGGCACTGGTGGGCTCACTGTGTGCTGCTGTTCTGGCCAGCTGGAGCAGAGCAGGGAGAGCACCCTTTAAACAATTCTGATTTTTTTAAGTTCCTTTTTGGTATATGGTTACATTGTAGAAATGGACTAATATTTCCTTAAGCTAGTTGCATTTATTCACAAATAGCAAAAAATTCCAATGTCAGTATAACTCTAAGTTTCTAACCATCCGCTAATAAGTGAAGCTTCATTAAGCTAAGAACAGATGTTGCTCATGAAAGACCAAAAAGTAACCTCGATAAAACTTCTAGCCTGCTTCCAACAGAGTAGTTCATGCTACATTGTGTTGAACTTGGACTGTATTAGAAAGTATGCTCTCTGAATTCCCTAAGGCCTTAATAAGATCTTACCATCACAGTTCAGAGTTCACTTCAACGGTATTGGATCCCCAACAATGCTTTATATCCAGTTTTACTGAATAGAATGTTTTTTGCTAAATTTCTAAGTTCAGAGGACTGTGCATCCTGTGCCTTCAATGCAATAATCATCCCCAACATAAATCTAAGGATGGCAGGGGAAGGTGGCCATTAATTTGAAGACAGTGATGGTTCATGCAAAGGAAAGAGGTAGAACTGCCCACCCATTGCTTAAGTACAGAGATGACTTTGAGACATAGCTTTGCAGATATCACGGCATTTCTGAGCCTCCCTGGCAGGCTGGTAGGGTCAGACTAATCCTTATTGAATATTGGATTAATGCATTTATGAGGAAAATACCTAGTTGTATGTAGAGCTAGTATATCGTGGTGGTTTTGCTTTTGTAGAAGCCACTGAGCCTGATACAGACCACTGAATATCACTGTCTACTAATTATTTGCACAAAATCCACAATGAGTGTTTGTCTGCTGTTGAGCACATGATACTGATAAAAGTTTCCAGCTTGTCACTCAGGAGTTGCAAGGTGGCTTCTGAACTCATGGAACGCAACGGCATTTGCTACATTTGGTTGAATAAATTATCAAAGCGACTGGGTTCGCTTTTCTGCTGGTGGCAGACCTTTGAAGTGTTTGCTCCAGTCTTTAGAAAAGCATCATTATTTTCCTCCTCAATCTGGCACAGGGAGAAATATTCTTTCCCCTTTCTCTCTTCCTCCTCCATAAGCCAGCTACACCTACTCTGATACTCTTAATACTTACAGAGAATTGTTTTCTAACCAAATAACTTAATGCTCAGCTACAGTTTTTGTACTCATCAAGTCAGCCTTTTCCTTTCTTTAAAAAAAAAAAGGATCCTGAGGAATTACTGAAATTGAAGAAGTAAAGATTAGCTTGGATGTTATTTACGAGTGTGCCACATGTTCCACTGCATTTAAAACACAGGAAATTCAGAGCTGTCACTGATGTCACCTATCAGAAAATATCACTGTGGTGTTGATCATTTAATGAGACAGTAAGTAGGCGTCTTTGGGAAGCCGAAGGAACTCTTTTATGTTATAAAGATGTACAAATCAAATTTCCTTTGTACATATTCAGCACAAGTTCAGATTTATGCCTTTAATAAAGCACAGCAATGATCGGGCTGCATATCTGAATGCTAGCAAAGTGCAGAATTTTCCCTATGGGTGCTATTTGCCTGCAAGCCGTAAGAGCAGAAGGCTGCATGGTCCCAACACAGAAAAAGAAAACACTTCCCAAAACCCTTCTGGGTAAGTCAACAATAAAATGGACTTCTAATGAAGAACTGTGTTGTTGGAAATTATTATCACATAGTGATCCTCTCTATCTGCAAACAATAACAATTGCTTCTGATTTTTATCTTCTAGCCAAGCACAGTAGCTTAAGCCTGTAATCCTAGATATTTGGGAGTCAGAGGTGGAGAGATCACAGTTCAAAGCCAACCCACACAAAAGCAAGTTTGCAAGATTCCATCTCAACTGATGGCTGGTAATAGTGGCAAATGCCTCTTATTTCAATCCCTCAGCTCCGTGATTCACGCCTGTCATCTCCAACATAAGTAGGAAAATCACAGGCCAGGCCAATATAAACATAAATCAATACTCTACTTCAAAATTAACCAGTGAAAAAAGGACTGGAGTCATGGCTCAAATAGTAGAATAACTACCTTATAAGGAAAAGGCCCTAAATTCAATCCACAATACCACCAAAAGAGAAAAGAGAGAAATGATTATATCTTTACCATTTGAATGAACTCTGTTCCCCTTTATATTTTTTCAATTCCATCTAGCAAAGGGTTTCCACCTCAATCGTCTATCAGTGTTACTATTCCTAACACCTAGAGCTACAATGATCCTGGTGGGATCTAAAGCCGACCTTTTCATGATAGATAGATATGAAGACTCTTTGTGATCTACTCCAAAGGGATGATTCCAGCTCAGTCTCACACCTCTCCCTAGCTATCACTCCACGCTAACACGCATACATACCGCCAGCCATATGAACTGCTGGCACTTACTGTACTTTATGTGTACTTGTTCTCAGGTTAAGTATCATTTCCTCCAAAACACCTTCTCTCCAAGGTTAAATTCCCTGAGAAGTGTATACTAGCACAGGATTTCTAGAGAGACCTTGTAGGATCAGTATCCACGGGGGCAAAAGGAAGGTTGGAGGGAGGAGAAGTGGAGCTGTGAGGAAATGTGAAGAGTCAGCTGACCCCATGGGGAGCTGTGAAGCTGATGCCTCAACACTGCTCCAAGTTGAACAGAAAGAGACAGCAATTCATATTCCATGTCAATCAGAAACACCATGCACAGCATCAGGTAAAGGAATCTCAGCAGCCATGCTCTCAGACAGCAGAGAAGGGTTCCCATTCTAAGGATTCATGTCAAGAGAATGCTTGGTGGCTAAGGGATGAGCCTTCCTTCTGCAAGGTGCCCACCATTCACTCCAACCCATCCTTTGCTCTACGCAGAATCCACTTCTTTGTAGATACTGAAGGTATTTCATGTAAAAAACAATGTATGAAACATTCTATGGAGAAAAATATATATCCTTTGATAGAAGAGCTTAGCAACCCATCATCAAAAGTTAGATGGTAAATAATTCCAAAGAAAGATCAATTCACAAAATGAGGGGAAACTATCGAATTGTCAGAAATTTGAGAAACAAAACTTCACAGCAGCTGAGTATGACAGCTCATGCCTGGAATCTCAGGAACTGGGGAAACACAACTTGGAAGATCATCAGCCCAGGAAAGAAGCTAGCATGACCCTGTCTCAACAAATAGTTTGGCAAGATAGTACAAGCCTGTAAGCCCAGCCACACAAGAGATACAGGTAGGAGAATCAGAGTTTGAGGTTGGTCCTAGGTCCTCTAAAAAAAAAAAAACGTGAAAAGAAAAGCAGACTAGGGCATGGATCAGAGTGGTAAAACACCAGCGTTGGAAGTGCAAGTCCCTACATTCAAGAGCCATCTAAAAAAGTTAATAAATAAAAAATTTTGAAAATGTTTATAGAAATCGATAGCAGACATATGAATCATACTTTCTAAGCCAGCTGGAATAAATAATGATCTTAAAATAGGGACAACCTGCTTTTAAATCCAAGAGGATGGAAAAGGTGAAGGAGGCAAAAGCTTTAGATGAAAGAAAACAAAGAAAGAAGAAGGAAACACAAAAGACTTTAGAAGAAACCCCAAATATGTCAGTAATAGTTATGCCTACAGGTGAATTAGTGCCTTAGGAAAAACAGCTTGTTAAATCAGAAACACTGATAAATCAAGGAGTCTTAGCTACGTAAGCATATTATTTAAAGATATAGAAGTAACAATAATGAGCAGAGCTGTTTTGTTCTCCATGGGCCTCGATCCTGATATCCTACCTTATCACAAGCCTAAACTCACAGAACCAACCATTCAGCGTCTAATCCTCCCAAATAAGAAGCCAGAATGAACATTGTTTACTTTATGAATCTGATTATCTCTGAAAGCTGATGGGACACAATTATTTTAAACAGAAATAAAGAACAAATACATACTACTTGTGATATCTCACATTGTCTACTCCAAGGGCTATGTACATATATATATATATATATATATATATATACACATACATACATATATATTCATTGATTTCAATCTTAGCATTTATGGCTTTAATTTCACAAATTGTTTTGCACAGGAGAGGATGGCTGAAAAGCTTGTATTCTGGATGTTTTCCATTGTTGTTATTCGAAGCAGGAAACATTTATCTCATGTCAATAATGTTATCTCATTATGGTAAGAAAGTAATGTTATGGAAAGTTAGGAAAGTAGATTCCTCCATTTTTATATACCCACTGACAATTGTTTGTTCCCTTCCTATGTGGTATTATATTACAGTATGCATTATGGACCTGAATTTCATAAATTAAACTAGACTTATAACTCATTTTTCATGTTTCTGTAGAATCTTAATAGTAATTCAAGGTTAGGAGTGTCTGGATACTATTCAGTTCTGAAAATGGAACAATTCATTTAATTGCTTTGATGAGGCATTGTATTTTCTAATTTTATTATTTGGGGACAGAGGCTGCAGCCATTTTGGGGGGGGATTGAATGTGTATGTTACCCTATCCTCAACCTCTTCAGGAACACAACTTTGGCCATTCTGAAATGTATACAGAATGGAATGACTGGATACTTGTGAGTTTATAATCGACTTTACTTCTTGCAAACACCTAAAATGTTTTTTTCCCTTTGTAAACATGTGTGTTACTAAGTAGTTAGTCTTTAACATCAATCACAAACCACATTCTGCATTTCAAGTTCTCCCTTGTAAAACAGGTCACTGGCTGCTGCCCAGCAGCTCTGTATGGGGTAATAGATTAGAAGACCCAATCGGTAACCTCATTAAAAATCATTAATCTTCCTTTCCTGTATACCACAATGATGCTCTCAGGTTTCTTTATTTGGCACACAGGCTTTTAATACAGAATACATTTTCTGCCAGCAGGATAGAGTTCCTTTGTTTTGCCAGAGGAAGATTAAAACTGATGATTTTAATTGTTTCAAGTAGATTCTGTGGAGAGGTTTCCTAGCCACAGCTGGATCAAGCAAAGCCACCATGGAACTACATCCATTTTAATTGTATTTGCTCTGCCTGGAAAGCTAAAGCTCCCAAAAGCTAGGCATTTGAACTAATTCTTTTTAATGTACTGAATTACTGAACCATCACAAGCCCTTTTACATAATAAACAACTTGTTGGCTCTGGTTCTAGGATTCTGTGAAATGATAGAGAAGACTGCTCTGTGTGTGTGTGTGTGTGTGTGTGTGTGTGTGTGTGTGTGTGTGTGTGTGTGTGTGTGTGTGTGTGTGTCAGTCCTGAGGCTTGAACTCAGGGCCCTGAGTGCACTTTACTACTTGGAGCACAGCCACTTCCAGCTTTTTATGGTTAAACGGAGTGAAGTATCTCAGGGACTTTCCTGCCTGGGCTAGCTTCAAATCATGATCCTCAGATCTTGCCTCCCGAGTAGCTAGGATTATAGGAGTGAGCCACTTGATCCAGCTAAAAAGACAATTATAATACTGGAAAGAAACTTAAGAATACCTATCTTGTCCAACCCTGTATTTTATACATTAGCAAAATTAGACCCAGGGAGTTTGAAATGCCCTTCTTAGAAACACACAGGCAGTGAAGGACCACTCAGGCCATAACTGTATTCCCCCTCCTGCTTCCTCTTGAATAAGATTTCAGAATTACTGCTAAGGAATTCTGGGAAGACTTGTCTAGAGAGAAAGAAGGCACTTCTGCCACAGGAATAAGGTCTATCTTATATCCAAAATATGTATTATTAATGGCAAATTTCAGGAAAGGAGAAAAGGTATATTACTAAATTCTGTTGATGTGTCTTGGTTGTCTATGGCCAAATTCACATGGTCAGGTTAATTTATGTCATGCAACATATGTCACTATCACCTAGTAGACAATAGGTAGTCATTAATTGGTCATTCTTAAATACTTAAGAGGCAAAATTAAGCTGTTTCAAAAAATAATTGTGTCCCAAAAGGAGTAATTTATTACTGTAGATATATGGTAAACCTAAGTTTTAAAGTATTGAAATCTCTGTATGCTATTGTCGGAGACAATGGCCAGTCTGAGAGCTGAGAAGCTATATCGTCACTATGGGACAGAAATACTGACTGTACTGACTAATAAAATCAGCTCCACCTAGGAGCTTGTTAAATTACAAAGTTCAGTTCCACCTAGGTCTAGCTGCAAGAAGATCCCAAGAATCCAGATTTTAACAAGTTCTCCAGGTAATTCTTATGTATGCCAAAGTCTGAGAACATTGTTCTAATAGACAGCTTGTCTATTTTTTTGTGGTTGTGCACCTGGGATCATATAAGGAACTTCTTAAAATGCTAACTGCTGAGTTCCAACGGAGATTCCTATTATTTAATTACTATGCAGTTCAGCCTAAACAGCGTCATGGTTGTGAATAACACTTTCGACCATTCATTTGGTGCATTTGATCTAGCATTTTATATATGAAATTATTGAAAATAGAACTCATCCTACCGAGTTCCCCAAAGATTTAGAAGAACTGTCTGCAAAGTAGAAGGATATGGATATAATCCAATGGGATGCGGGTATAAAATAATACAATTTCTATTTTCACTTATTTTCTTTTTTCACTTTTATGAATTTACTATTATCTTTAAGTAGCTGTATAAAGGAATTGTTATTTAAGCAAGCAGTTTATGAATACACTATTATCTTTATCATTGTCAAGCCCTTTCAACATTGACTTACTTTCAACTTCAACACTGTAAAAGTTATTTTTGCCTCTGTCTATGATCCCTGTTAACACACACAAAAGGTAAAATACAAATACACATGTAATTTTTATCAATATTACTCTAAGTAGAGAGGATACATGCTAAATCTCTTTATCAATCTTCATAATGTAGAATGAGGGTTTTTCCAATTTAAGGGCCTAAAGAATTACTGGATAAGTATCAGAAAAATATGGATTCCTGGGGTCCATATATATGAGATAAATTTGAATAGCCCAGGAATATATTTCTATGAACATAGTCCAAATGATTGCTATGCTTAAATGCTCCAGGGAAACTGGTTTAGAACCAGACTACTTTAGTTACAGCAACAGAGTAACTGAGAGGGGAGAACATCTTTTCAAGGTCTCAAATGACAGTAGTACCTCAGTAGGACAGGCATAAATCTCAGAACTCAGAACACCAGCATACACAAAGGGATTTGTTTTTGGTAAAACACCAGCTACAAGTGCAGCTGTGTAATGAGGAATACCATAACAGGTATTGCAATAAGAAACCTCACCTTTATAACTTCTAGAGCAGTTTTGTTTTTGATGCATCCTTGCACTGAAGAAAACCTCATGGGGCGAGATAGCAAATTCCAACCAAAGATTTGTTTCTTTAGCCTGGAATAAGGTAAGATGAAATAATTATAATTTAGAGTTACACTAATTTCTGCCTTCAAAATATGATAGGTGATACACTGCCAAGAGGAGAGAGAGAAAAAGTGAGCTGCTTTTTAAAAAAGTTATCTTCTTTAAGTAGTTGTATAAAGATGTTTCAGTTCAACATGTCGATTTATAAGTACATTGAATCTTGATCGATGTGACCCCTAAGTTAAAAATAACTTACATAAACATACAGATTAAAATGCAAGATTTCCACATCATATCTAAGCAAAACCAGCTCTACATTTCCAATAAGAAATTCATTTACAAAGAGGTTAAAAGTAAAATGATGCAAGAAAATGTGCTGTGTTAACACTAATCATAAGAAAGCTGAACTGCAAGTGGAAGTGTGGCTAAAATGGTACAGCGTCTCTCGTGAATGAAAAGCCAAGCAAGAGTCCAAGCCCTAGCAACACACACACACACACACACACACACACACAAACACATACATACACAAATTCTACAGTACTATGTAAAAAAGCTAACAAGGTATATTTCAGAGCAAAACATACTACCAAAGATAACAAGCGTTGCAAATGACAATGGGGTGAATTATTCAAGAAGACCTAGAGACTTTAAACATTTAAGCATCTGCCAACAGAATTTACATTGAGAGAGAGTAAAAATTGATGCACTTGCAAGAGACAGATATCTCTACAATTAAAATCAGAACAAAAGATGCAAGATCGCCGTGCCTGGAACGAGTGGAATTGGTACACTAAACACAAAGCTGAATTTCAGACATTATACTGAGTGAAGAAAGAAATCAGTGCAAAAAGAATTACCTATTATATTATTATGTATATACAGTATTCTAGAAAATAGAACCTAATTGATAGGAATGGAATGAGGTTAGAACAGGAGGAGGTGATGGAAATGTTCATTATTTGTTGGTGGTTATGATCTTATAAGCTATGCTTGTATATCAAAATGTGCATATTTTACACTTTAAATATATCAATTACCTGCATATTAAGACTCAAAAATTCTGTTAGAGAAAAATCATTCTTGACCTACCAATCCATCCCAATTGCCTCTAAACATGAGATCAGTACAGACTGGTTTTAGAAGCTGATAATATCCTATCCAGGTCAATAAAGTCCAAGCGAGTGTGTTACTAATCAGTTGCAGTGGGAAAGAGCTGTTTTTGATGAAAATGTACATGTAAACAGTGAGTTCCACTAAACAGGCTCCACGTTCTCAATGCTTCCATTCCTGGAGTGATCTAATATCCTCATTTGTCCTGAATGATTTATAAGACTTAAAATCATTACTATGCTGCATGAATTTGCTGTTGATTTAAGCTAAACAATCTTTAATCCAAAGAATTCAACATTTTAAATTTCAGGCATCACAAATTGGGCAAGAAAAGTAATAAGAGATTAGCGAAACTCCTTGTTTTATAGTAAGAGATAAAACCCTGAGGGGCATGGGAAAGAAGCACCAAAATAAGAAGATAAAGCAATTCTGAGAACTGAGAACCAGCTGGACCGATTCTTATTCTCATTCTAATCAGCCATACCCGAGATCATGATACAAGGGAAACCATAATAGCAGCATTAAATAAGCTCCAGTAAAAAAGCTGTTTTGGACTCACTTCAACGGAGTTTAAAAGCAACCTTTTAAAATGCACCTCAACCAGGTAAACGTGAGAGGATGGATGGAATTGGGAGAGATGTGTTAGGATGAGGGAAGAGATGACACCAATCAAGCTGCATTGTACAAAATTATATTAAGTGAAGTAAGCCCAACCCAGAGACACAAAGGTTGCTTGACGTTCCTCGTTTATGGTAGCTAGAATGTGCCTATAAATCTACAGGTAGAAATACTCGATGAGAAGCGAGGGGTTAGAAAGGAAATAACTGAAGTGCAATAGACTGTCTGAAGAGTGCAGATAGTGTAATTCTTTTAAAAGATTAAGTCAAAGCCCAACAAAACAAGTACCAGGTAATGGGTATTTGCAAAGGGGAGGGTGGGACTCAAGAGAGAGGGTAGAAGATTGAAGGGGGAAAGGGAGATCATGCAGGCAAGAATTCATTGTATATACCACAGAATTGAGAAATATAAGAGAATGCATGGGTCGAAGGGGATGAAGATGTGGAAGTGATGACAAAGAATTAGGTGCATTGTACATATAAACTGCTCTGTGGAATGGTAAAAAGTTCAATACATGACCTAAAACTAAGGTAAGTAAGGGATGGGCTGGGTTGGGAGAGGTGGGTGATAAGGTTGGAAGGAGTGGCATTGATCAAAGTGCACTGTATTTGTGAACTGCATTGGTGAGTGGCAACTCCTTTGTACAACCACTTAAAGATGATAAAAAAATGTTTTAAAACAATTATACTCACAAATGAACATGTTGAACTGAAACCCCTTTGCATGATTACAGATCATTTTAAAAAGTTAAGATAAAATAATGTTTTTTTTTATAGAAGAGCAATTTTCTATTTATCTTCCCCAACAAAAATGTGATATCTAAACTAATAAAAAATAAAATTAAAAAGTATTTAAAATGCCCTTATTATTAATGGTATTCTTGACTGATTTGTAAACAATCTCACAATTATTAAAAGAACATAACAAAGTCTTGTACTCAATATTTACACTATTCAGTGCCCAAAGGAACCAGAAAATATAAAGTACAACCAAGAAAAATTCAACCCGTAGAAACAGGCTCAGAAATGAGAGACTGTAGAATAATAATAAGGTTACTAAATTTTCCCCAGTGACCAAGAAAGTAAAAGGAATCATGGGCAGATTGATTTGAAAAATACATACATTTTAAATAAAAGTGCTAGAGACAAAATATTCAATATCTTCAATGAAATGTGTACTGGCTGAGACAAATACAAATGAGATACCACAGAAGAAAAGATCAGTGATTTGGGGCAAATGAAGAAATGATCAGTATGTTAGTGGTAGAATAAGGTATTTGAAAATAAAACGTACGTAAAATTTGAGTTAAGGAAGGCTAGGATGGAAGGATGGCTAGCTTGCTTTCTTGTGGTTCAAGTGGTGGAGTGCCTGCCCAGCAAGCATGGGAAGAAAAGTTTTAAATCACAGAACTTGATTCTAAAACCACAGACTAAAAGTCATACAAATTGATGGTGGTTACCATTTATGCTCACATGTTCACTGGGCTTTTAAAAATGAATTTTATCAATGAGAATGAGAACGTAGTTAAAATAGAAATTAAAAATAAATCCAAGACAATACGTTGGAAATGAACATTACAGCTTGGGGGTAAGCGTACTTAGGGGAGAGAAAATGGGAGAAAAACAGGGTGGTGGTACCAATGTTTGACAAGAAATGTACCCATTACCTTACATATGCAACTGTAACCCCTCTGTACATCACCTTGACAATAAAATCAAATTTTTTAAAAAGTAAAGACTTTTAAATTATATTTATCCACCTGTTTCCTTCCACAATATAATACTTAGTCACAATCAAAACAAATAAATAAATCCATAAACTAGGTTGTTTTGATTTGAATAAAAATCTCACATATATAAACACGTTTACACATACATGTACAATCATTTCAGCTGCCCCATATGGATTGTGGCATTTAAAAATTCAACAAGTAGAAGCTTCATTAATATGGTTAGGGAGGAAAAGACCCTAGTTACACCAAGCTGTAATACCTGACTAATTTACAGCTACCTGCTGAGCAACATAATGATTAGAAGTTCATTGTTATGCACAGCAAAATGCTCTAAGTTGATTAGTACTTAGACATTATATCAATATGATCTTACTTTGTCTAGCCTAGTCTGGCCTAGTTTGCAAAAATTGAATATTCCTAGCCATGTTTTAGAAGCTCAATAAGTCATTCTACAATAAATACACACCAAGAATAACTGATAGAAGCAAGTTGGCTGGTGGGGGGAGGGGTAGATACCTTGTTGCTAAGACAAAACAGCATGATGTCCAGCTCTGACCTTACTGGCACCTCTGGTACTTAATTAATTAATACCACTCTGGTAATTAGTTAATTAATTAACTACCATTGGTAATGTGAAAACAGTGATTATCATGATAAAATAACTGGCTCTACACCAGCAACTTAAACTGGTAGCAAAATGAGGTGAAGTACAGATCTGAAGTTACATAAACATTAAATTCAAAATGAACGTATTGCACTACTAAATGTGTATAGAAAGTAGTCTGCAGTGGAAACTAGAAAATTTTCAAACTCCAGCTAGATTCTAAATTTCAGTAGATGTGACCTATGACCTCTTGGGTACAGGGTGTGAGCCACACTGACAGACTAAATAAACAAAACCTTTTGACTTCAAACTTGTGGAATAACATCAAGCCACAAAGAAATCCCAACACTTTTTTTCCCCAACGAGGCTAAAAAAGGTATAGGAATGTAATGTGCTCAGTTCATTCAAGTGTGGTAGGAAAGAGAGGGAATAACATCATAGTTACCAACTAATTATTGGTAGAATGCTTAGCAGGTAATTAACTGATTAAGGAATTGGAAATGCTCACCCAATAATTCTTGTGAGGTCTACTTTCTGTGTATTATCTACCTTACTAGCTATGACAATGTCACGAGGTAGGAATCCTGTCCTACGACATGCAGTTATTTGACCAAAAACACAAAGCTACTAAATGACAGAGTATGTATTCAAAATCTATCTTGACTGACACCAAAATGCACAACTTTTCCCCTATTTTATGATGGTACCTTTCATAATAAGTAATAGATATGCAATGATAATAAAACAATAATAATTTAAGCTGAGTACAGGTGGCTCACACTTATATCCTAATTATTCATGAGGCCAAGATATGAGGATCGCAGTTCAAAGCCAGCCTGGGAAAATAGAAGTCCATAAGACTCTTATCTCAATTAGCTACCAAAAAAGCCAGAAGTGGAGCTGTGGCTCAAATGATAGAGAATGCTAACCTTGAGCATAAAAGCTCATGGAAAGAGCCCACGCCCTAACTTTGAGCCCCAGGACTGGCACAAAAAGAAGAAAGAGGAGGTGGAGGAGGAGGAGGAGGAGGAGAGGGAGGAAGAAGAGGAGGAGGAGGAGGAGGAGGAGGCAGCGACAAAAGTAATTTAACAAGCATCACCTGTGGAAAGCATGCCAAAAGTTCCAGCCATGAGATGTCTTCATTCTTGAAAGAAGCAATATGGATTCTATGTACTTAGATTCTTGGTGTGGTATATACAAACAAGAATTTAAAAGCAAGTGAGTTCTGTCCATTATTTCCTAGTAGATCCTTTGTTTTCAGCAAAAAGTAATTCCTTTACTTCCCAGAAAAGTGAATTCCCTTGTCTAGACCTCGGCGCTTCCCTCCAGTCCCCCCACCCCATGGCCAAGCTATTTTCCACCTGCCACCTCCACCATGTGCTTCAATGTGAAATCCCTAAGGGTCCCCAGTGCTGTAATTACATAACTGTGGGTACTTCGCTGCAGGAGCTCGCTGCCACACCTGTCTGCTCCTTCCAGCTGTTTTATATATTGTGTATTATAGAGGATACACTACACCCTCCACCCTAGACAAGCTGGCTCCATTACATTCTTTTCTCTCAAAGCTTCATGCAAACTGCTCCAAGACATTTGCCGAACCAGCTGCCAAGGAAGAAATGCAAGGTTGGCCTTTCTTGACTTTTATGAAGTCTGCTGAACAGATCTGCTTCTCTCTTCACCCTCTCTTATTATTGAGTTTGACAATTAACAGTGACATTGACGGGTCATCTCAAAAGAATTTGCCAAGTAGCTTTTTATGTAAAGTGGACAAATGAGACACTTTATTCTAGCAAGAGGAGCATTCCAGTGACAATAATAGCTGGCCTTTCCTTTGCCCTTCTTCACTACTACCAATATTCTCCCTGGTGTTCATATTATGCTTCCAAAAGTAAGAGTTTTGACTGAGGCCTGCTCTCAGCCAGGCAATTTTCTCTTCCCAGTCACTCCTTGGCCAAAGTGCAGAGCATTTGTTCATTTACGCTGTGTGGCTGTTAATGTGACATCCAAGAAGGCAAGCTCAGCTACACTCAGCAGTTTACCAGAGACTCCCATTACGATGTGTTAGAACGCTTCAAGTGTCTCTCATTCTCTCTTCTCTGGGACTGCACTGCGAGCTAGCAGCTGCCTGTGACCATTTTTTTCTCACTTGCTGGAAAGGACTTGCCTGGAAAAGAAGGCAAGACAAAGCAGAGCTCACAGAAGAAGAGAAGCCTGCAGGCATCAGATGTGAGCACTTGAATTCAGCCATGTCTGAAGACAAAACCCATCCCTTGGACTTTTTAGTGATGCAGGCCCATAAATCCATGCTTTTTTTTTTAGCTTAAGCAAAGGGAGTTGAATGTTTTTTATCAGTTGCTATTCCATGGGGCTTGAAATCATCAACAGTGAGTGGTTAAAAGATGGCTGTGCGTTCTGCATTGTTAAAATTAGGGTTATGTTTACAAAGGTGTAGTAAGCTGGGTGGACTGGAACCACAATTATACATTACCTCAGGGTTGGTTGGAATAGTATTATCATTGTCATTACCATGAGTCTTGGAACAACAAGCAAAGAGAGCAGTTACCAAAAGGAAAGACTCAAATTTAAAAATAATCTTGAGGCCAGGCACCAGTGGCTGATGCCTGTAACCCTAGCTACTCAGGAGGCTGAGATCTAAGAATGGCAGTTCAAAGCCAGCCCAGGAAGAAGAGTCCCTGTGAGACTCTTATCTCCAGTTAACCACTCAAAAATTAACCACTGGAAATAGATCTGTGGCTCAAAGTGATAGAGCACTAGCATTAAGCAAAAGAGCTCAGGGACATCATCCAGGCCCTGACTTCAAGCCCCATGACTGACCAAAAAAAAAAAAAAAGTGATGTCCAATGAAGGTAAACAGCAAGCTTAAAATGAAATCATCAGAAGAGAGACAGAGGAATACACACACACACACACACACACACACACACACACGTTGCAGTCTCCTACCTGGATCTCCACTGGCCATACCTCGGCTGAAATTCAGAGAAGTTTATGATGTAATCCATATTAGTCTCTCTCTGGGAGCTGATATCCAGGGTCAGAAGGATGAAAGTGGATCTATAACTTCAAGTGAAAGACATCCACCGCAGGCTGCATGCTTTGCCCTTTACTTTTGTTCTTCATCTACTTGGAAAGCGCATGTTCACATCTCAAGGGAGCTGTGAAGTCCTGGCAGCTTTTGTAGTGTCATAGAGTAATAACTGCTGCACCCTACTGTCCTCCAGTTTTCAAGGTCACCACCGATAGTTGGTGCACAGTAGCTGTACTTCAGATGGGTTCAGCAAAGCATGGCCACTTAGGCCTAAGCAGGCCTAGGCTTTTGTCTCCATACTGCTGGCCATTATGAATGGCCCCCAGGAAGTCAGAGCTGTGAACAAGGGGAAAAAAGATGACAAAGCTGTAGAAGCAAGTATCACCTGAATCTGGATCTCTGGGTCCGATACTTAATGAAGATACTCAGGACTGAACTTGTGTATAATAGGACAATTTTATAGTACAATATTGTTGTTTGCATTCAATTTCAAGTTCTGTGGATCCGATAATATTCCATAGATAATGGAGAGCTCAAATTACACTGTGGCTTTACATCGCATGGTCTAGTGTTTAGTATTTCCCAGAGCTCAGTTGCAACCCACAAGGCTGCTTTTCAAATAGAAAGTAAATGTCAGTAAAGAAGGGCAGGGGCTTGATTCCAGAGCCCTGGGTATCTGTGCTATGATTTCCCAATTGAGTTTGTCAGAAACTTGAAGCACATCTATGTCTGCCACAGACAATTCTTTTATTACTAAGTATTCCATGTCATGAGATGCAGACAGCAGGGCGGTTAGCAGTGCCAGCCTATACTTGCTGCAAAACCCATTCTTTCTATAGTTTAAAACATTTAATGTTATGAATTATTAATAAGCAAGACACAGAATAGACTCAAAGCATACATTATCTACAAATCCTAACTGATTAAGATGTGTACCTTTTTTTTATTGTAGAAGGTATAGTAACTCTGAGAGGAGATCATTTTATACCCAGAGGCGTACTTATGTTTCTGATCTTAAATTTTTACTTTGCTCTTCCCTCTATGATGTAAGTAATTTGGAATCCTTGCTACTTTCTACTTACCAGATAGTGGAATATAATCATTAGGTTGTAGAGAATGAGGTATTTTTGTGATATAACAAAATGATCAGGGTCCGTTTAGATTATAGGATGATGCAGAATGAGTTGACATAACCCTTGGGCAAAACTATTCATGTCCTGTAGTCTCTGCCAGGTAAAGGCAAACTGGTTCTGATTTTCCTCCCTGATTAAAAGAAATGACACCACAACTCTGTACATAACCACTACTTAACTAAGTTATAAGTTATAACTATTCCCTAAAGCACACGTGGTTTTTCCATAAGGCAATTATATCGTACATGTAACTACATCCACCCTTTTGTTTCTCAGCTTTGATAGTGAAACAAATCTCTGCACAACCCCCCAGAATGGGACCTGTTTATCATTTTACTAGTGAGCAGTCCCGAGTGTTTCAATTCGCCTTTTCTATCGCAACACCCTCTACTTCATCAGTCAGAACAGCTATTTAGAGGACATAGGGAAAGTAATGATTGTATCTCCCTCCACCAGAGACAGTAGCTGTACTTATAATTTGTCCCTTAGTTAAATGATGAAAGCCACCACAGCCTTGAGGGTTTGGAGTCAGAATGTACATTCAATCCCCATCACCAGGGGATGACATTCCAGGGGACAGAGGGGATTTGCACAGTGAGCCCTAACTCAAACTTACATTCTGACTTGCTTGTTGAAAACTTTTAAGTTTGTTTTTCTGCTTTTTTGGGGTGGGGGTGGGGGAACGTGTGCAGTCACAGAGCTTTGTGTCAATCGTTTTCTGGCCTCACTCTACTCCCCTTTTTCTCTAGGAGATAGTAAAGTATGGATGGACAGTCAAGGACTCAGCAAGAGTCACAAAGCAAGGAAAAGATTGGTTGTTCTGATCCCAACGTTGGATTCATTTACAGTGGGGTTATTTGTTTACTTCAACAATAACAGCAAAAAAGAAGTCACTGAAAACTGCACACAGTTACCACCACATGTCAGCTTCAAAAACACTAATAAAACTAGAAGCAGTTTGGAAGCCAGTATTATGTTGAACCCTTTTTCCAGGTGGTCCTTTAGGCTTCAAATTTGGAATATTATTTTCCACTTTTGAAAGATAATGGAGAAAGAGGATAGAAGTAAACCTTAGATGCATCCTAGTATGTCAAGTAATATACAACTGTGAACTCCTTTCCTGGAGAATTGTCAGGCCATGTCATATATTATTCATGGCCGTGTAGAAGGAATCATTTTTATTTTGCCAACCTAGTTAGTTCTGTTTACCTCAAAGAAGTACAGACAGCACTGAATCAGGCAACAGATCAACTTCTGGGCTTGGAATTCCTCCTGGTGGGCTTGTGTATTATATCATCAAAATTCAGGTTCCTCGCTGGAAGATCTCGTCTACTACATGTGCCCTCTATGCCTTATGAGAGAATGAGAAAATCAGACAATGTATTGCATATTATACAAGCAGTAATAAAATAACAGTCAGCGTAATAACAGATCACATTAAATAGTACCTTGGACTAGGTACTATTCGAAATACTTGATCCTACAGTCTTCATAACAGCCACAGGACACATCCAACTATCATCCTGATATTAGCTATTTCATAACTAATAGGTACTAGTGACAGTAATGCATACTGCCTGATGTTTTTCTTACAAGGATATTTAAAACTGAATCATAGCCAAGCACTGGTGAATCACACCTGTAATCCTAGTTGCTCAGGAAGCTGAGATCTGAGGATCACAGTTCAAAGCTAGCTCACACAGGAAAGTTCATGAGATTCTCATCTCCAATTAACCATCAAAAGACCAGAAGCAGATCAAGTGATAGAAAACTTGCCTTGAGCACAATTCTCAGGGAAAGTGCTCAGGCCCTGAGTACAAGTTCTAGGACTCACACAAAAATTGAATCATAAAGTACTATCTCAACCACCTATTACGTTGACCTAGCTAAGTATTGAGCCAGAAAATGCTTCTCAGTCTCATCTCCAAAGTGAGTTGTGACAACTCTGGAAGACTAAATTCCACAAGAAATTTAGGCTTAAAAGTAGGAATATGACTAAAGTTAAGAAAAAAAGTGAAATGGTTAGTAAATTGGTTTGAAACTGTGTTTTCATAGCAATCATCCCACATTTGTAGCTAATAAATAATGCATGTAAATATATGCAGTGTATTTAAATAGATACAATGCATACATAATATAGAATACAAATAATTCCTAGCCCTATTTTCTTTTTTTATTTTTGCATTTGATAGATTTTGTATTAATAAGTTATTTTTAATGTGAAAATACCATACAGAGGGGCTACAATTACATGAGCAAGGTAATGAGTACATTTCTTTTTTTTAAATAAGTTTTTTATTGTGAAAATACTGTACAGAGGGGTTACAGATACATGCGCAAGGTAATAAGTAAATTTCTTTTTTTAGGAAAAAAACAACTATATTTTTATTAAAATATTTTTTTAATTTTTATTTATTTTTTATTCTGAAAATACTGTACAGAGGGGTTACAATCACATGGGCAAGACAATGAGTACATTTCTTATCAAGCATTGTTGCCTCCTCCTTTGTTTTCCCCTTCCCATCCCTGCCCTCCCATCTCCCCCACACACATCCCCCCCAAAGTTGTAAAGTTTGTTTTTGACATAGCATCTTGTACATCTCATTGTTGCAATGGATCCATCTGTATCCCTATTTAAACAATTTGTTTAAATTTGTTTTTTCCCTTCCCCTTCCCTAATTATACCAACATCAAATACAGTGAAAACAGGGGTTATACCATGGGGGAGGGACATACAAAGCAACCAAAAAATCACCTTATAAATATGTTAGAAACAATAGCAAGAAAGAAAAAAACCACTTGTGTCCTTATCTTGGGTTCATTTTGTCTAACATCAACTATCTGACCTTTTCTGCTTGTCTCACACATATACTAGTTATTGCAAATAAGGGAAACCATGGGACCTATATTTCTTTGGGCCTGGCTTACTTCACTTAATATAATTTTTTCCAAGTCTTTCCATTTCCTAACAAATGCTAGCCACATTTTCTTCAAATGTTTTTCTTCTCTGAAAAAGATAAGAAAGGGATGTGTGCAGTAGGATGTGTGCTTCGGAGATGAAAACTTATAGTAATTTAGGGAGATTTACTAGGAACTCCACCCACCAGTTTGCAGACCATTCCATGTGAATTTTCAGGCAGGTGGGATACAGACATGAACTTCAGAGTTCCCATTGCTGACTTTGCTTTCTCCTTTCTAGTCATGTTTATCTTCTACCTTCCCCTCTCTCTCATACTTTCTCTCCTTTTACTCTTCCCCCTTTCTCAGCTCTTTCTTCTCTCATATCTAGCCTCTCTTTTCTCTACCCTCTTATGCCTTTCTACCTATTTTCCTCTTTCCTCTATTCCCATTCTCACCTCACTTCCTTTATTGTTATTTGGGCACCTGCTTCAACCTGAAAGCCAAGTAGACCATTTCTTACTAAGGGATGGGCCTTTCTTCCCACTCCACCTGAACTTTTTCAGAATATTTTCTACTCCCAAAAACTGCTTGGCTTCCTTTTAATAGATGACTGTTTTATGGTAGCCACAAAACCAAAACTGCTTCCCAGATTCTGACTTTGTTGCCCTTAGCTTATTAAACTGCTTGTTTCTAGTATTATCATCAGCCACTCTGTCCTCTCTTTGTCTCTGGGGTGTCAAACACTAGCCACCCTCAAAGCCTCTGGGATCCTAGACCCTCACAGTTCTCTAACTCAGTTTGTTTCTGACCTTGTCTTGCTATTGCCCACCAGCAGCCCCTAGTCATGTGTGTTACTGAGTTCCTCACATGCTCTGAACTCAGTCCTGCCTACATGAAAACAACCATTCTTGAGAAATATACACTTGTGTGAGACAACCTAAGAGTTTACATAGAAACTAGAAACACAGAGGAAAATAAAGGCCAATGCAGACCAGAAACCAAAAGGAAAACGACGTGGAAGGGATTAATAAGGACTTGGGTGCTCAGAGAAACTTCACAGAGAAGATAGAATATAAAATCAAATTTGAATGTCTGGAAGAGTTGAGTGAGGATGTTGGAAAAGGTGACATTGATCAAGATACATTGTATTCATAAACTGCTTGTGAAATGGCAATTCCTTTGGACAACTACTTAAAGATAATAATTTTTAAATTTTTGGAATGGCTATCATGAAGCAGAGGAGTTACAATTTTTTCATATAAATAAGCTGCATGTTGCTATTAGGTGAGTTTTGAAGGAAGAAATCAAGGAAGATCATGAAGTCAACTCTTGAATGACTTTGAATGCTCTGATAAGAAAGAGCACAATGTGAATACCTGGAAAAATAAGTTGAGTGGAAAGGCTTAGAATAGCCTGAGTCTTGCAAGAAACTATAGGACAGATTCATAGTAGGGCAAGAAGAAACAGGTGTCTGTGAACGTGTTGGCACCCAGGGGTTATACCCTGGCACTCAAGTCTCAGAAAAGAATATTTCCTATTCTGGAAGACAAAAGTCCTTAAATACCTGCCAAACTTCATGCATATTGGTGCAGTGCGAGGTTCACTCTGAGACAGAAGCCTTCACTATCTGCCACTCGACTGAATTCGAGCATGCAAAAAGTAACTTATACCTTATAGGCTATAAAAGACATTTTGTGCAGCAGAAAACAAGAATAGACCTAGAGGTGATGCCCAGATTGTGATAAATCTTGGATGGGGCTTCAATGTTTATATACTTTTCCTATGGGCAAATAGAAGCTCATTTTTCCACTGACATTTCAATAAAAGCTAGGACAAAGAGTTCCGTACTGAAGTTTCTGCTGATAATTTTAGTCCAAGAATGTTTTAGTTCCAAGCACATTTTATTTCCTTCTCCTAAATGTATAACAGGATGAATTTTTAATAAGAAATAAATAGAAAGAGTATGTGTTGCAACCATCAGCACTGTATGATTTCTTTACTTTATAAGACTACCATCCTCTGCTCGATTCACATGCATCTATTAGGGGCGTGAAAGTACTCATTGTTCATATCTCTCAATTCAGGAGACAGGAAGACAACCATTTATGCCTTAAAGCTCACAGTTGTTTTAAATTAAAGGCAATAAAATATCCAAAGTACCTTGAATTCATCAATAGAAATGTGCTACATGAGTGTGTTGAGTCCGTATATTTTAAGAGTGTCTTCTTTTCTATAGCCTAACAGCAAGTCTGAGAAGAGAAAATGATTGATTTCTGACTCAAGTCAGGACCACTTTGTGATCATCTGACTGGAAGTTTTCAAAATTCCTTGGTAAGAGTAAAAATGAAGAATTGCTATGCTAATGTAGATGTGGGTGTAATAGAGAGACAGCTATGGGAATTTTGCTGGGCTACTGCAGGAGTGTGCAGGAATGCTGAGTGGCAAAACATAATGGGATCAGTGTGGATTCCTCAGAAAAGTAGAACCAATAACTAAGGCTTTTTAACTAAGTTTTTTATTGCGAAAATATTGTACAGAGGGGTTACAGTTACATGAGCAAGGTACTGAGTACATTTCTTATCAAGCATTGTGGCCTCCTCCTTTGTTTTTCCCCACCATCCCTTCCCTCCCACCTCCACAACTACACTCCCCCCCAACCCCCCCCCCACCTAAATTGTAAAGTTCATTTTTCAACATAGTGTCTTGTACATCTCATTGTTACAATGGGTCAACCTGTATCCTTATTGAAACAATATGTTTTTTCCCTTCCCTTCCCCAAATTATACCAACAACAAATACAGTGAAAACAGGGGTTATACCGTGGGGGAGGGACATACAAAGCAACAAAAAAAATCACATGGTACCTAATAAATATGTTAGAAACAATAGCAAGAAAGAAAAAAAACACTTGTGTTCCTATCTTGGGGTTCATTTCGCTTAACATCATCTTATCTGACCTTTTCTGCTTGTCCTAGACATATACTAGTTATTGAAAATAAGGGAAACCATGGGACCTATGTTTTTGGGGGCCTGGCTTACTTCACTTAATATAATTTTTCCAAGTTTTTCCATTTCCTAAAAAATGGGTCAATGTCATTCTTTCTGATGGAGGCATAGAATTCCATTTTGTATATATACCACATTTTCTTGATCCATTCATCTACTGAGGGGCATCTGGGTTGGTTCCTTATCTTAGCTATAGTAAATAATGTTGCAATAAACATAGTTGTGCTGGTAGCTTTAGTATGGTCTTGTTTGTGATCATTTGGGGAAATGCCCAAAAGTGGGATTGCTGAGTCATAGAGGAGCTCCATGTGGAGTCTTTTGAGGAACCTCCATACTACTTTCCAAAGTGGTTGAACAAGTTTACACTTCCACCAACAATGCAGTAAGGTTCCCTTCTGTCCACATCCCCTCAAGAGTTCTTGATTATAGCCATTCTAACTGAAGTGAGGTGGAATCTCAATGTTGTTTTGATTTACATTTCTTTTATGGCTAGAGAGGTTGAGCATTTCTTCATGTGTCTATTGGCCATCCTTCTTTCTTCTTCAGAGAAGTTTCTCTTTAAGTCTTTAGCCCATTTATTTATTGGGCAGTTGTGTCTTTGAGGATTTGTTGTTGGGGGATTTAACTTTTGAGTTCCAAGTATATTTTAGATATGAGACCCTTGTCTGTTGTATGGCTAATGAAGATCTTCTCCCAATCCGTGGGCTTTCTATTGACCTTGCTAGCTATGTCCTTTGTCAGGCAGAAGCTCTGCAGCTTTATATAAGCCATAGTAATCAAAACAGCTTGGTACTGGCATAAGAACAGACCTCAGGACCAATGGAATAGAATTGAAAACCCAGAAATGAACCCACAGACCTATAGCCATCTAATCTTTGATAAGGGAACTAAAAAAAAATAGAATGGAAGAAAGACAGCCTCTTCAGTTAATAGTACTGGAAAAAATGTTTAATCACCTGTAGAAAACTAAAGCTAGGTCCTAATATATCACCCTGCACCAGAATCAACTCCAAATGGATCAAAGACCATTTGGTGTCAAAGCAGACACCCTGAAAATGGAATAGGACAAACCTTGGTCTCCTTGGCACAGGCCTAAATTTTCTTAATAGAGATCCAGAAACATAACTGTGGCTTTTTAGACTGTCCCTAACACATTAATTTTTAAAGTTCCCTGGAGCAATAACTATTCAGGTTGCTACAGATCTGAAGCTACAGGGATACAGAACTCGAGCCTAATACTAGAACAATTTGATCTCTCTCTCTCTCTCTCTCTCTCTCTCTCTCTTTCCTCTTCTCCCTTTCTCTCTCTGGCTCTCTGGGTCTCCTTTCTCTCCTCTCTTTCTCTTTCTCTTTCTCTCTGATGCCTTTTATGTGCTAGGGAAAGGGATATTTTCTTCTTTTGTGTTGAAACAGGCTTGAGCTATATTTTAGGAAAATGTCTGCCTTCCAAAGAAATTTATGTTCACTCCATTTTCTGACTTTCCCCTCCTACAGTCCAATGTCAGTCTTGGCAAAGGATTTTTATTGGTCCACCATAGCTCATAACTCTCCCCACTGAAAACATCAAGGTGGCCCAGGTATCAGAATGGCCCCAAAGTAGGTCAAATTTCTATCACTATGACAAGAAGGAGCTGCGGGGGGGAGGGGAGGAGGGGAGGGGGTCGTTTAGAGACCAGATACGTTGAAAAAGGGATCTCACGGGAACAAAAAGCAATGTGTCTTTTGCTGGGCACATTGCAGACAGATGGAAACAGTGCAGTGTAAATCTTTACAACAGGATTCAAAGTAACCAGGTGTATTCACCAAAACAAGCATGGTGACAAAGACCGCCACACAGTTGAAAGAACATGGAAGAACAAGAACACAGAGGTTGGATTTGGCCTCTCCTGTGTTCGATGGTGAGTTCAAATAAGTAGCTTAGTGTCCTTCCACTTGTTTCTGCATTACAATGACAGTTACGTTTATCTCCCAGGATTTTAGTCAAGGTGTAAGAATTCATAGAGAATGTCCTAGCAAAGGTACAGTGAGTGCTTAGGTAATACTGCTTTGTGTCCAGCTTTTAGACATCTGTGCACTAAGTCCTCTCTCTCCATCACTGTGGAAAACATGGCCATAGTGATCCTCGATATATACTCTCTCCCAAGGAAAGGGACACAGGAGGGAGGGAGGGAGAGAGGGAGAGAGGAAGGAAGGAAGGAAGGAAGGAAGGAAGGAAGGAAGGAAGGAAGGAAGGAAG
>NW_012267286.1:11527471-11553864 GCF_000151885.1 Dipodomys ordii
GAAGGAAGGAAGGAAGGAAGGAAGGAAGGAAGGAAGGAAGGAAGGAAGGAAGGAAGGAAGGAAGGAAGGCAGGCAGGCAGGCAGGCAGGCAGGCAAGCAACAAGCAGGAAGGAAGAGAAATGTTCTCATTCAGGTCAAGAAAACCATTGAAGAAACAAAATAGTGTGTAATGGAGCCATATTTTTCTAAAAGTATGGCTTGTCTGTGGAATCATTGACTTGCTGTGCTGATAGTTTAATTTTTAAGATGAGTGAGGTTAGGATCAAAGTCTGGCTTTAGATATGAAGAAAATAATCAGTAGATATCATTTAAGAGTCGATTTATTAAAGTAAGTAATAGCCCAATTATACAGCTGTACTAAGTCTTATTTCAGCCCTGAAAGAGAAATCGAGGCGGTACTTTGTGGCTAAGGTATTGAAATCTCTCATCTCTTAGTAGAAAATCATCCCAAGTTCATTTGCTTAGTATCCACGGGGGGCAAGAAGGTATTTAGTTCTTATTCTGGAAAGTAATTACTATTACCACATATGAAAAACCCTCAAGCCAAAGAGGAGACATGACATGTCTGAGGTCAGAGATAAGGGCACACTGAGATTTAAGCTCCAATCTCCTCATTTAAGGATCACATGTCCCCCTTATGAAATATATAGGTACATTGCTTCTATGAAATATTAAGATTGTTCCCTCAAATCTATAAACCACCTTATGAAATATTAAAAGCCAAAAGAGCCATATAAGAACTTTACCAAGCCTCAGTACATAGCATTATTGAAAAGTGTCTTTTTAAATGAAATGCTTTCATTTTAATCCTATTTCTAATGGACTTCTATTATAACATTCAATGTTCATTGCCATCACAAAATGGAGCCCAGGGTATAATAGAAACATTCTTACTCAAAAAGAACTCTTTAAAAAATCATGTTCCAGATAAAGTTAATGTACAGTGATAAAATATTCATGTAGACAAAGCATAGAATTGAAACAAAGCATACAAGTCTGACAATATGTGATCGTCTAAAACAGAAATCAAAGGGCAGAACATCACTGACTTAAAGTTACTTATTCTGTAAAATCTTCACCCAAGATTCTATGTAGTGCTCTCTACGACTGGTACAGCTTTGTTTCTAAGTACATGTACAAGCTGCTGGCTTCGAGAAATAAATAAATTGAGTTTGGCTGCCATGAGAAAGAGACAAAAAAAAAAGTTCAAGAGCAGAATTTCAAAATAAGTTGAAAGAAGCTTAATGGGGAAATTGATTTCCAGAAACACACAGCCAACAGCATCTGAAATCTAACTCCTGGGAATCCTCCAGCCATATGCCAGATTTTCTTTTTATTGTATAAGTTTGTAGAAATGTTGCATTTTAATGCCCAAAAGCCAATAGAAGCTTCCACTCCTGACTTTTTTATTCACGCAAAGGATCTGGAGGAAGGAAGGAACTCGTCCAGTATAGCACTGCTAATTTGAAAGAAAGACTCTTATGCCATTTTCTCCAAGGAAGCATCTCTTTATAGGCTTTACTTTCCAAACTTAAAACTTTATTTCAAACAATTAAACATAGCTTGTAATGTTAAGAAATAAGCAAAGCCTTATAGATTCTGCAAACATTTTCTTTGGTCAAATTATTGAAAGGAAATGTTAATCTACTAAAAACAGGTTTTTTTTAAAAGAAATCCTGAATTCTTTACAATAAAAATAAATACATGGTGAATATAAATGTAAACTAGTTGAAGTTAAAGCTAAAATAGTCCATTTTGTACTAGAAAAATTTAACAGTAAACTTTAGAGTTTAGAGCAGTCAACTTTAGATCTAGATAGGATAAAAGAGGTTGGGAGGATGATTCAAACAGCCAAGATATTATTAGCAGAATACTTCTTAAACAGAAATGTGCCAATTGGCATAGGAAACACAGGGACCAATTTGGATTGGAAACTGAGAAAGGATCAAAGTCCCACGGAAAATAGGAGAGAATGAGAAGGAGCTGAGAGATGAATCTGAACAGCATAACTCATTTTCCTGCCCTGGCAGCAATTCAAGTCTTGCAGAACA
The DNA here is from genome assembly GCF_000151885.1 of Dipodomys ordii. Lineage (NCBI taxonomy): Eukaryota > Metazoa > Chordata > Mammalia > Rodentia > Heteromyidae > Dipodomys > Dipodomys ordii. The sequence goes on from NW_012267286.1 coordinate 11,529,523, forward strand.
CCGTCTGTCAGTAGATGTGTCCAGCAAGGGTTTAAAAAAAAAATAAAACACTTCTACAACCCTGCCAAGCTACATTAAAAAAAAAATCAAAACCACACTGACAATACTCTTGGGGAAGTGAGGTTCCAAGTGTTAGGAAAGTACCAAGCTGAGATTCCTACTTCAGCCTTTTATCCCTTCGCTGTGAGCCCTACCCAGCCCGCTCACACAGATATGGCAAAGGCATTGCAGAGGGAATTGTTATGAGTTTTCAGAGTGAACTGTTATGGGTTACACCATGTTCCTTACATTCTGAACCTTAAAACAAAAAAGAAATCATTGAAAGTATTTTTTTATTACTTTAATCATGTGCCATTTCATGTTGGCATCTGACGTGAACCTATTTTCCATTTTTGTTGCCAGTATGAGAGCTTGGTTGGCTGCTACTCTGAGCTAGCTCTGCACTCCTTGTCTTCACTATCTGTAAATGTGACCCAGTTGTGGTGAGAAAAGAGAGTTTATGTGCCTTAATTACAGCTGCCGGGGAAAGGTCTTTACCAAGTTTTTGACCCTTGTGGAAAACTCACATAGAGTATGTTTAGTCTTTGGTCTTAAGAAACAGAATGTTGGAAATAGGGGAAAGTTTCTTTTTGGAGGTTCAATGAAAAGGTGTGACTCAGTGGTAGAGCACCAGCCTAACCAGTATATGGCCTGAGTTCAAACCCCACTACTGCCTAACAACAACAACAATCATCATCATCATCATCATCATCCACATCATCATCATTATCATAGGAGAACACTTTTTGTTTACCATGTCACCAGAAAGGGGCTCTGTACACAGCCAGACTTTGGACACAGAGATCACATTGAGGCCCAGCAATACTAATCACTCACTGTGAATATGAGTTAGTCTCCCTGAGCCTTGATTGTAGCATCTATGCATATGAATATAGAAGAATAGTTTTAAGACTATTGTTTAATAGGAAAATTTCTATGGAAAAGCCCTTTGTGAACTCAATATGATATAAAGAGATTTGCTATTAATGTTACCAAGAAAAGTCATTCCCTTTACTAAGATACATACATTGTAAACAGAGTAATATGATTTACTTTGTTACTTTATTGTATTTTGATCTCTATACTTCATGGAACTTTAAGTATTCATGTATTGGTGTTATAAAGTCTACCAATTTTATAAAACTTGAAATGAGTTTCTTCTTTAATGACAGTGATTGAAGTCTCTCCTCATTGGGACTAATGGAGAAGCTATCATGGATTATATTCTATTATTGTTATATATGCTATTAGATTATATCATATAATTTCATTAAGTTGTAACAGAATTAGAAATGGAAAGTAGGTGGAAAAGCAATTTTGGAAGTCTATGTAATTTCCATAATCCATCTAAGAGGAGAACATATACATAAAATGAATACACAGAACAATGCCAGATATATGAGGTACAAAGAACAGTTAAAGTCATGAAAACAAAATGTTGAAAGTCATTATCAGAAAGTAAGAAGTTCTGTCTAATGGGTAAAGCATTTCAGTTTGGGAAGATAGAAAGTTCAAGAGAGGAATGATATGCCAAAAAAAAAAAACCAGTCTGCTTCACTTAATATAATTTTTTCCAAGTCTTTCCATTTCCTAACAAATGGGGCAATGTCATTCTTTCTGATGGAGGCATAGAATTCCATTGTGTATATATACCACATTTTCTTGTCCATTCATCTACTGAGGGGCATCTGTGTTGGTTCCATATCTTAGCTATGGTAAATAATGCTGCAATCAGGCCCAAAGAAACATAGGTCCCATGGTTTCCTTTATTTGCAATAACTAGAATATGTCTGAGTCAAGCAGAAAAGGTCAGATAAGTTGATGTTAGTGGAATGAACCCCAAGATAAGTATTCAAGTGTTTTTTTTCTTTCTTAAGAAAGATTTATAAGATGATTTCTATGTTGCTTTGTATGTCCCTCCTCCATGGTATAACCCCTGCTTTCATTGTATTTGATGTTGGTATAATTTGTGGAGGGGAAGGGCAAAAACAAATCATTTAACTAGGGATACAGGTGGACCCATTGCAACAATGAGATGCACAAGTCATTATGTCGAAAAACGAACTTTTCAACTTTGGTGGCGAGGGGTGGGGAGAGAGTATGGGAAGGGGCGGGAAGGGATGGGAAGGGGAAACAAAGAGGAGGCAACAATGCTTGATAAGAAATGTACACGTTATCTTGCCCATGTAAGTGTAACTCCTCTGTATGGTATTCTCACAATAAAAAAAAATCTGCCTCTAAGCAATGAAAATAATGAATTTTACTTGAAGTCCATTTTGCCACTATTTTTCAAAAGGAATTTTTACTTCAGATGATTTGGCCACTTCATACTGAATAAGTGATTTGATTGAAATGTATAAAGAATTGCTTGACACACAGTACTTAGTGATATCTATCAAGTTCTATTACAAGTCAGTGAAGAAAGGAAAGCAGTTATTGATGAAGATCTTTTATTTTGAGTTACAACTGGATGGCAGGCAGTCAGAATATACTTTTAAATAAAAGAGTTCGTGTTAATTACTTTTTCTGTATTATACTAAAACATGACTTTACCATGTCTTGGTAAAATTTATCCTCTTGAGGAAAGTAGAGACAAATTTCATCAACTATAAGTGGGTTCCAGCCACTATAAAACTCAAAAGGAGAGGCAGGGCTTATAAGGGATAAACAAAACAATTTGGGAGACATAGCAAAAGGAACACTTATATCACACTACTTGTACCCAAGAAAAATACATGCACAGGAGAAATCAATGGACATAGAGAAAAAAGGTTTGGTATTCAAAGTAAATAAAAAGCAAACACAATTTGTGTGTGTGTGTGTGATGAATTAAAGTATGTGTGTGTGTGTGTGTGTGTGTGTGTGTGTGTGTGTGTATTGAATTAAGTAAAGTATATGTATATGTGTGTGTTGTTAAAATATACAATCGTGGCTGAGATAAAAGAAAGCCTAAAGGAATGAGAATGTTTGGCTCATAGAAAAAATATAGTTTTTTTTCAAATACATTATTTTGCAATAAATTTCCAAAAACCATATGCAGAAATTGATTAACGCTGAGACACTATCCCTAGAAATAGATTAAATACTAGTATTTAAAGTATGGAAGTTATGCTTTCTACTTATTCAAAGAGCTGTGGCAATTTAACTGACTTATTATTTATTTCAAAGCAAGATCAAAACAATATCAAGTGAAATTATAAGTATGGTGTCCCAACTAGAAGGAGTGTGGAAAAAAACAGGAAACTAATTCATATTAAGTCAATTCCTTAAGAAAGGGGTCACTCAAGAACAATGTACCTACAATCAAGCGCATTCCTAATCTGACAGATCACCACAATAAATCTCACGGAATACTGTAAATCTCCAAATGTCCTCATTAAGTAAATGAAAGACTCCTATTGTTTCCTATTGAAAAATAGAGATTGATTTCATACATGCATAATTTTGGTATAAGCAAATGATTTCAGTGTCAATAACTGCCTCTAAGTCTTTTCTTTATGCAATGCCTGATGAAAGGCCTTTCTTTTTATTCTCAGCTCCAAAGTGAGCAACAAATTGAAGATTGTTCCATTCAAGTGCCTAACACCCCTTGCCAAATCTGAATGAAGAAATTGCGTCTCTGAGCCCCTGGAGCTATTACATCATCTCAGAGTGCAGAGAATAGCTACCATGCATCGTGGCTCAGCAGACCTGAGAGTGTCTCCTTGGGAGCAGGTTGATTTCCTCTACTTCGCCACACTCACATCTCTGCCACCTGACTTCTGTTTCCCTTGTTCCTTTTTAGCTTTACTCAACAAACATGGTAGCCTGTTCTCCAAGGAACAGAATTTCATTTCTTCCCTAATCTTTCTGCTCCAAGTTTACACCCTTTTCTGCTTGGTTATAAAGGTAGCTAGGCCAATTCTAGTGCTCGCCTGGTTTTGTGTTTGTTATTTTACATTGGGAATTGGATTTATTGATCCAGTGACTACCTGTAAAGCCAGGCCAAAAAGCAAAAGTTCTATTGGTTTTCTACTTTCTTCTAATACAACAAGAGATTGCTTTTTCTCCCATTAAGAATTGAAAATTGAAAATTCATTCCATCCTACTCATTGTTTTACTGGCATAATATGAAATATGTAACACACTGTCTCTATACCTTAAGCATTTTAGTTTTCACAATTGGTGATTATTTCACTCAGTCAAGTAGAAAAGGTCAGATAAGATGATGTTAAGAGAAATGAACCCCAAGATAGGGACACGGTGGGTTTTTTTTCGTTCTTGCTATTGTTTCTAATGTATTTATAAGGTACCATGTGATTTTTTTTGTTGCTTTGTAAGTCCCTCCCCCATGGTATAATGCCTGTTTTCACTGTATTTGACGGTGGTATAATTTGGGGAGGGGAAGGGAAAAAACAAAATGTTTAAATAGGGATACAGGTTGACCCATTGCAACAATGAGATGTACAAGACATTAATGTTGAAAAACAAACTTTACAATTTAGGCAGGGATGGGTAGGGGAAAAACAAAGGAGGAGGCAACAATGCTTGGTAAGAACTGTACTCATTATCTTGCTCATGTAACTGTAACCCCTCTGTACAGTATTTTCACAATAAAAAGCTTATTAAAAAAAACTAAACACACTTCAGTATGCCTTATATGAGATCCACAAACCCTCATGCAATCATACATGCACAGACTTGGTTACACGCGTGCACATCCCATAGATTCATCTTCGTTTAGAGTCCTCATTATGCTCAGAAAATTCTAGAAAGACTTTCCCATCAGCTGAACTCCAGTAACACATGCCTAAAGAAAGAAAATACGTTAAGGTAAACACAAATCTGAAGTATTATTAAGCTTACTTCTAGGACATTCTCAATCATAAACAACCATGTTCTCTTTCAGCACTGTTGTTAAAATACACAACAGTGGCAGACATAATACAAAAGAATGAGAATGTTTGGCTCATGGAAAGAATAAACAGGTTTTATTTCAAATATATTACTTTGCAAAGAAGTAACCTGGAATGTGAGAAATGACTGGGAAGAAACACGGTTATTAATGCATTTTCTTGTTCAAAAATCCTGAAAAACAACCATATGTTCTACATTATGAATATGCAGATGGTCTCAATGCCGTTATTTCTCTCTAATTAAAACCATCAGGGTAAAATAATGCAGTAGTTTAGAAGGCTGATTCAGCTGGGTCTCTTTTTTCCCATCTCTAAGAGTGCCCCAAAGTCTCGGCATGTTTATATAATTTGGAATTTTGCTGTTAAATGAAAGAGAGAGGCGAGCAAAGCAGCAGGAAGGGTAGCATTATTCTTGTGTTCTTTCTGGTAAATTTCACACTCCATGAAGTAAATGCATTTCACAGATGGATTTCTTTTAGATACTTTTGTATAGAACCCACCTTTGGCATTTCTTAAGCAATAACTTCTCTGAATGCAGGACCCTGGCTGTGTCTGTACTTGATCCAACAATGATTTTGAAACCAAGGGTATCAAGTTAACCTGTCAGCCTGCCTGCATGTACACTCTATGTCAGCTGGAAGCGGAGTATGGCAGTTGAGCCTGGCTACATAGCTCAAGGTAGAAATCTGACATTCTGCTCAAAGGTGCCATACTCTCCTCTAAAGACAGATTGAGATAAACAATGGGTGATAAGTGCACGTAATACTATATTTGTTCTTCCACTACAAACAAACGTAACAAAATAATTCTGCTATTAGCGAATTAATTCTGTTATTCCTGGAATCATCTCAGGGATTCTAGAACCAGTCTTGTCATGATCTTCCAGGACCCTGCCTGCAATCCACCAGCACCCATTCTATAGATCTGTGTGCCTGCTGCTCTTTAGACCAAACACAATAGAGCTAGATAATCTCCACACCTCAGAAGCTCCTTCTTGTCAGGTGCCAGTAGCTCTCACGCCTGTCATCCTTGCTACTCAGAGGCTGAGATCTGAGGATCACGGTACAAAGCCAGCCAGGGCAGGAAATTCCATGAGATTCTCATCTCCAATAAACCACCAGAAAACTGGAAGTGGTGCTGTAGCTCAAGTGGTAGAGCACTCGCCTTGAGCTGAAGAGCTGAGGGACAGCGCCCAGGCCCAGAGTTCAAGCCCCATGACCGACCAAAAAAAAAAAAGAAGCTCCTTCTCCAAAATTCTCTCAGCTTCCCCAAAGAGGGTCCCTCATCCATAAGAAACAAGTAGCCCTTCTGTATGTGCTATTTACCCCACCCATTACCAATTTACACACACACAAAAGTTACAGTATCTCTTGCAGTCTCATTTAGGAGATGCAAAGAGCAGAGAATTCCTAAGGAATTATAAAGAGACACTCTTGGCAGAGACTTCTGTTAACCGAACCTAACAGGGTGCAGTGCAGAGGCTGGGAGCAGTGGCTATCAACTGTTAACTCGCCTCTCCGCCAAGGAAGAGTTCTTCATCAAGCATTCTCTGCTGAAGACTGCAGAATGAAGCACCCTCAAGTTTCGATGAAAACTAAAACTGGGGTTGGATGCATAGCTCAAGTGGTAGAATACTTGCCTAATAAGTGCAAAACCCTGAGTCCAAACCCTAGTACTGTAGTTTAAACAAACAAACAACTGTTATCTTGGAATGGAAGAGAGGAAGAGAAAAGCATCAAACACTTGGCTATTGTGTGGCTCAACATAGCCAGCAACCCAAAGTCTTGTCTACAAGCCTAAGTATTTGATCCCATCCTATAACTACTAATTACTAAACACTCACTATTATGCATCAGGCTCTAGAGTCATGTTAATGTATTTTCTCATTTAACCTCATAAGGAGTCACAAATAGCATTGATAAACCTGCAACACATTGTGTGCACTGCTTATAGTATGGATATGAGTACCTTTCTTGTATAGGAACTGAAGCCCAGCTTGGTTAAGATGCCTGAATATGGCTGTGCTCAATAATAACACTAGATCACAACACAATATCTGCTTTAATTTCTTTTAACAAAAAGCCCAGATACTTCTTGGTATTTTTGTATCATCTCCAGAACAATTGATATGAAATTATTCTTTGGAATAACTATTTACCTTGCAGTTGAATTGACTTACTAGACCACCTATAGATCCTTTTTCCAAAATGGAATCAAACCACAAAGTATGGACTACATGCTATTAGGTCACACATATAGATGATAGACTTTATAAAATAAATTTAAAAAGTTGTTTTTTAAACAAGAAGATAGCTCTGGTGAGCATTGGGAGCTAATTTAATCATCCAGTCGTATACAACTCTAAATATCTAGAAAAATCTTAGGTCATGCAAATAATTTCATGTATCCAACTGTCTAGTGCCATGTAGGCAATCTATTGAGTGTTTGTCTGATTTTTACTTAAGTATTTAGAATTAGTTTAGACTTTTCCACGTGATTACTGGCAAGGCTTTTATGGCTCACAAATAAAGGATAAATTTCTATTTAATTCCCATTGTTTCTTACTTTCTTTTTGCCTACTGCAGTTCCTATGAATGTAGTATCCATAATTTTATTTAAGTAAATATACCAAACATGAAAGTAACCACATGGTTTGAGATTTGCACTGATACATAAGCATGCAAAACATAACTAGGAAGTTGGAGTGAGTGAATTACCTGGTCAAAGGAGAAGGTGGTCTACTTCAAAAGGCTGGATTTACCCTTGCACATTTCCAAGTCTTCAACTCTATTTTAAACTCCAAGTGGCACCATCCACATGCCTAATGAAGCACAATGAGGTCAATCAGGTATGTAAAGAGGATGAAAAATAAATAAACAGCAGAACTGCAGAAGGCAAGAGAATGCCCAAGAAGGCCAGGCTTATTATGTAGAGTGATGGCAAGCAAGGGATCATTAAAACCAGCCTTGTGCACACAAGAGACCTTGGTGTTTCTCAAAGAGCTGTAAATCCTATCAGTCTGGTGGAGGTAAGTATTAGGCTGAATCAGCAAATGCTTCTCATTGTACTCTCCTCCTATTTATTGTAGAGATTTACACTTCGTTAACGTTTGCAAACCTCTGGGCCTAGAATGGCCTTTTTTATTTTTATGTATTTATTTTGTGTCAGTATGGTGCCTGAACTCCAGGCCTGGACACTGTTCCTCAGCTCTTCAGCTCAAGACTAACACTCTACCACTTGAGCCACAGCACCACTTCTGGCTTTTTCTGCTTATGTGATGCTGAGGAATTGAACCCAGGGCCTAATGAAGACAAGGCAAGCACTCTGCCACTGAGCCACCTTCCTAGTCCGTAGAATGGCTTTTGGAGATAAACAGCTCTTTTCACACTTCAAAAGTTCCCTATGGTAAGGCTCCTGCTGAATTATTGGGGGGAAATTAATACAATTACTATATTTCTAACTATCCATATAATCTGCTTCCACTTAAGCAGGACTATCAACCCTTTAGCAAATTAACTTTTACCAATAGCGTTGTTATAAGAACTCTTCCATTTCTATAAACTTCCCATTCAGCAGCACCTTTGTCAGGTGGCTATGTCTGTATTTACTCAGACTCCATTTCGCTAGGTATCTGACCTTGGATAATGTGCCAGAGATCCTGTGAGGAGATTACAGAAGACGAGGAATGATAAGGGAGTTCTAGAATAACCACTCATATTCATGTATCTTTTACCACACCTCAGATGCAGGTGGAAACACTTTAAATGTCTCTTCAGATTGTCATGATAACCTTTTTTAGGAACTGAGTACTATTATTATCCCCAATTTATAGTTGGGGAAACAGAAACAGTAAAATAACTTGCCCTAGTTCACACGACTAAGCGGTAAAAGTGCAACTCAACCCCCAGTATGCTCTTAATATGGCCTCCTACTGAAAATAAGATGCTTCCTAAAGGTTATTCTAGAAGGACCAAAATGTGGATAACTGTCCTACTAAAGTCTATAACCAGGCAGGAAACAAAGTGAAAGGCATTTAACCCTGTACACCATTACTTTATGTGACTGAGAAGAAAAATCACCTATATATAATTTGTGTTTATGCATTTACATCATATGCACATGAACATAGTCATACATATACTTAGTAAATATTTGGTATCTTAATAACTTCCAGGAAAACTAATTCAGAAGAACAGCACATTTAAGAAAGAAAATTTAAAAAAAAACAAGAAAGTACTTTTTGTTCTAATCATGAAATTACATACCAACTGGGATGCAATATTTCAAAAAAATGATTTTTTTTGTCGGTCGTGGGGCCTGAATTCTTGGCCTGGGTGCTGTCCCTCAGCTCTTCAGCTCAAAGCTAGTGCCCTACCACTTGAGCCACAGTGCCACTTCCGGGTTTTTCTGCTGAGGAATCAAATCTAGGGCCTCATACATGCAAGGCAAGTACTCTGCCACTGAGCCACCTTCTCAGCCTCTCAATCAAATAAAAAAAAATGATTTTAAAAGCTGGGAGTATCTTGCAGGGACCTGCAGAAACAGGCTGAATGACTTATCCTCATGCTGAGAAGATCTCATGGCTTATTTTTTAGTGTCTATTATCACATGTAACCAAACTTTCCAGTATGACTATTTCTATGAATTATATGCAACTCAATGCAGGTAAGGGCATGGGAGCCCCTGGCTTGAGCATTTTGTCTGATCCTATCAATATGACACATATCCTGCTCTCTCTTAGGAGTTTGCCACTTAGAGGAAAGAAAGAGCTATTACTAACACTCAATCACATGATCTCTGATAAATGTAAATTTACAGAAAGAGCAGAAAAAAAGAGTGACATCCAGAAGGCCTCATGAAAGAGTTTGTGTGAGATGTTGAGATATTAGTGGGAAGAAAACACGGAAGAATCCAGAGGAGAAAATGAGTGAACAGCAGCCAAGACACGTAGGTTCCAGGGGGAAAGAGGAGGTCAGCACAGGACTCTGAGTTATTGGATCATGGTGTGGGTGGATTGAAACATTGCTACTAGTGCCAAAGAGATAAGCTAGGAATAGACTGTAAGAACTCATGACCTTACCCAAGGAAGGTGGATTTTTTTTTCCCAAACTCCAGATGAAAAAAGACTAAAGCATAAAAGCGCGTGATTCTTCTTAACTATCCAAGTCCATTAAAAATACTTTGGAAATTTAGTCTTTTTGATATTATCTTTAAGTAGTTGTACAAAGGAGTTGTCATTCAACAAAGCAAAGTTTATGAACACAGTGAATCTTGATCAATTCACCCCTTTCAACTTTCTCACTCATCCCTCCAACCCAAACCTTCTCTCACTTTTCTTAATTTTGGTAGAATATACATTGAAATTTTTACTGCATCCCCCCCTCTTTTTTTCATTTGTCTAGGTCCTTTGAAGTGAAAAAGGCCTAAACAAGAAGAGCCATATAGTCCTTCCTTTACTGATTCTATATAATTTTAGCAAGAAAATCTGATTCCTAGTGAGTGATGCAGTGTATCAGATGTTTTTAAAACCAGGTTCTAGCTGGGATTACTTAAACTGTGTGCATGACCTGGAACTAGTCTGGTTTAGTTTCCTTAGCAACAATGCAATGATTTGTAGGATAGGGTTGCCCAATTGCACTTCTATGGAGTATCTCAGGAGAGGTTAAGAAAGCAAGCTTCCTCTTTATGCCCATTGTATACATATGGTCTCCTGTAACAATGATCCTTGAAGAAAATGTTCTAAGCCCCCCCCCAAAATAAAAACATTTGAGAAATACCTGACTGTATCTCTTTTAATACTCCTGTGGTTTTATATGTGCCTAATCCATACTTCATTCATTTGTTATAAAGATACATTCCCCTTTAACACACACCAAATAAATATCTGTTCATGCTTTTTTTATGACTGCATTTAATAAGGCCTGCACTGGTTCCAGTTTTTATCTGTCTGATATACTGTCTGATATATTTTCTCATTTGGTATAAATGATATAGAATAGCAAACAAAAAATGCAGAACTTTCTATGGAAAATTTGTTTCCTGTCATAGTCATTAATTATCCCAGCTGTTTCTGATAGCCTGGAAAATGAACAATATTCAGGTCTCTGGGTACCAAATGTGCCAAATACTTTTCTTTGTTCCATTAATCCTCAATTTATCAGAGGATATGGTCCACAACAAGTTGTCTAATCAGTGAAATGGCCAGCAGACATGATATATATAAACATTAACTGACAAGGATAAGTGATTTCTCTTGATTTCCAGAGCATTCTAGTAACTTGGTGAAGGTCTACAAGAAAGATTAATGTGCAAGCCAGCATTAAGTCCACAATGAATGGTTAAGTTTCCAAATTCTCGAGGACAAATCAGCTCTTGTCAAATCAAGAGTGGTGTAGATCTGTTCTTGTGCCGAGGTAAGCCATATGCACAATTAAACATCTAAAACTCAATTTTGGAACCCTCTCCTTACATTGCCCTTCAATCCCAGCCCTGCATCCAGGGCTTTGGGGCCTCTGGCTATCTCTCAGGTCCTCTCTAAGCAGCTGAGACAATTCACTCAGATTCCTTTTTCTCTACAAGTATTCGTTTCTTGGGTCTTTGTACATGTCCTTTTCAGAAGGCAAAGTGTACCTGAACCACATCCCACTTGCTGAGGACAGTTCTCTGCGAGTTTCAGACAGGAAATGTGGCTGGCTCATTAGTGTTCATGTTTCAAGGCACTGGTGAAACTTGTAGCCTACCCAGGAAAGAATTAACCTGGCTAAGGACGCATCATGTGAGAGCTTCCACTAACTGTTTTTTTCTATACAGTGAAAGCTAGAATCTTTATTGAAATAGCCAGGAGGCCTTCAACAAAAATCTAAGGATTCTCTTTACCTTGGACTTCATAAGAAAGCAAGTTGGAATGCCAGGCATGGTGGCTCACAATTTTAATCCAAGATATGCAGAAGGCAGTTCAAGGCCTGCTTAAGGGGAAAGTTAGCAAATATCTATCTCAAAAAGCAAGCTGAGCATACTTGCGTACACCTGTAATCCAAACTAGGCAGAAAGTAGAAGTAGGAGGATCATAGTCTGAGGCTGGCCTTGAGCAAAATTACAAAACCTTACCTAAAAAATGGATTAGATTAAAGCAAAAATGGCTCAAGGCATGGTTCAAGTGGTTGAATGCTTGCCTAATAAACACAAGGCCCTGAGTTCAAGTCCTAATACACACACACACACACACACACACACACACACACACACACAGAGCAAACTTGATTAATCTGAAAAGATGAAACCTGAGCTAGAAAGCTAGAATTAGTATACATTCATTTTACCATACAATAGTCTTAGACATAAGTGTACTCAATAAATAATAAAGGAGGCTCAGGATGTCTTGCGTGCACTTACAGTTCTTCAAATCACCAAGGGTCAGTGAAAACACTGTCAGGTTTCACAGAAAATATCCCCTTCAAGTTTCATCTGAACGCATCCTTATCTTGTATCATCACATTTTTTGATGCTCTGCACAGCACCGTCTATTCCTGTTCTACACAGCTCCATTATGGTCAGGGATACATTCTTACATCTAGACAACTAGCCATGGTCTGCATCTTTGCTCAGGCTTCAGATTTCAGTAGCAGTATGGGAAACATTGTTCTTCATGCAAGACTTTGCTAACCTCTAGTTTTCAGTATTCAGCCCCTGCTGTTACCTGTTCTACCAGGAACACTGTGGAAGTTCTGCTTTAGGGCTTCCATACAAGTGATCTCCCAAGTGCACTCAGTTTGCTCCCTGGGTATTCTTCTCAATAAACACTTCTGTTGGGCATTAAGGTGGTGGGATTCAGAATCCATTGCTTTTCATAAGAATAGGAACTGGCAAACTAATTTATAAACACATACAGGTTCATACTCCAGTGTACACGAATGTATTAACCAAAAGATAGTTAATTGCAGGGGACAATTAACGAAGTCACAATCCAACAAAATGAATACCAGGAAACCAGTGCTTGAAAGGTGATTGAGGTAGGGGAAAGGTCACAGCAAGGGGGTAAAGAGAAAAGCCGGTGAAGAAGGCAGTTATAAAATTCAATGCTAGCCAGGCACCTGTGGCTCACACTGGTTACTCTAGCTACCAGGAAGCTGAGATCAGAGGATCGTGGTTTGAGGCCCACCCAGGCAGGAAAGTCTCTGAGACTCTTATTTCCAACTAAATCACAGAACAAGTCAGAAGTGGCACTGTAGCTTAAGTGGTAGAGGGCTAGCCTTGAGCAAAAGGAACTCAGAGACAGCACCCCAGCCTACAGTTAAAGCCTCAGGATCAAACCCCCCCCAAAAAAATGTTTTCAATGTATAACATACAAAACTAAGAAAATCAAAGAGAGATGTTGGGTTGGGAGGGAAGGGAGAGAATGATGAAAGGAGTGACATCGATCAAGATGCCTCATGCATGTAACTCCTTTGTATAACTATTTAAAGATTAACAAAATTATAATTTAAGAAAAGAATAAGAACTGTGTGGTGTCAAGGCATCCTTTTTCAAAAAAAAAAAAACAGATTCTTTTCTGGAGCAGAAAAGTTGAAACCACAAAAGTTCTATTGGGATATTAGGAAACCTCCTAGGCTACCATTTAACCTAATGACCAGAGCTGAAACTAACTCTCCAGGGCACAACTCTATATTTACTTGTAACTGTGGTCATTCAATCACTTGGTGGAGAAGGGGGCGGGGAAGGGTCTACCAAAGGCCATTTGGATATTATAACATCATTCATGGGTCATACAAAATTATCAGTACCAGCAGATGCTGAGAGTAGCTTATTAGCATACTAGAAGCATATGTGTCTGTCCCTCATGCACAAAATGATTTTGCAAGCTTTCTAAGACCTGCAGACTGGATCTTCCACACTCTGAATAGGAAGCAGAAGCAAACTGGGAGTTAAATGAAAATATCATTATATTACCATATGTCTATCTTGGAAAGTTCAACGAGAATCGGACACCTAGATAAACATATATCTGCCAACATAAACTCAGCAAGGATTTGAGGTTGGGAGTCGTGTAACTTGGTTTATTCTCGATTCACTGGGTCCTTCCTAGATGGAGAATATAGAGAAGTCTTAGACACTAAGGACCTCTGGGCATACTGAGCACAGAGTCCTGCTTTCAGAGGATTCAGAGAAGTAGGGAAGGAGATGGCATACCAACCAAACAAGCAATGTGCTAATGGCCCACTGGGTCACAAACAAGTTGGAGGAGATGCTGAGAGTAAGGCATCTTTTCCTCCATGGGTAGCAGGAAAGAGGACTGTAGAGATGAGCTTCCTGGACTCCTCATCTACTCAGACCCAGAGACCGGCCCTGTGGTCAGGAGCCCTGCCAGGAGGTCAGAAGATCACTGAAACTAATCGGGAGTTTTGGCATCATTTGAGGTACACCTAAGCTGGCCCAGAGGCGCTCAACCCTCAAAGAAACTCAACCCGAAAGCGTTCTACTCCAACTTGTAAGCTGACCCTGGGGCCATCTGTGCTTCTCCTAGACTAAAGGTCTAGGGCCAGGATAAACCACTGGGTTTTCTTGGAATGCTCATTACCCTGCAATGGCTTCTTATCTGCCTTATACTTTCTTCAAGGCCCAGACTAAATCTCCTCTCTCCTAAATTGACGTCCGGTCTCCTGTCTATGTTAATCTTCCCAAACAACCACATGGAATCCATCCTCTCTGCGTTTAGTTTGTTTTGATTTGATTCTGTGTTGTCTTTAGCATGTTGCTTAATGTGGATTCTCTACCCCAATTCCAGGGTTATAATCTGAAACCCTAGAGTTGGAAGGAATACAGTATTTGAAATGGAACAGGTCCAGTACTTCAGAAGAAGAAAGAAAGTGGTCAGTACTCAAATGTATCGCTACACTTTGATTTAAGTAAACTTTGGAAGGATTTCCAACCAACTCTGATACCATAATCTCCCTAAAATTCTTTCCACAGGGAAAAAAGAAAGAAAGCAAACATCAGTCAATATCAGTTATTCATAGAGGATAGGAAATGATTTACAAATACAAGCAGGATGCTAAGGAGAATATAAATTAAGTAGAGGATTAGTTCAACATTTGCCCTTAGTTAGCTGAATAATGTTGGAAACAATTTTATTTCACTCTCAGATCATCAGAATATATACTACAAAACAGATAATGAAGTTTTCTTCAAAGGACTGAGATGAAGCCTCATCAGGTTTCTGCAGAAGTTCCTGGAAACGTTCCAACTCTAATTTAGTTTCCCCTCACCTCCATGTTTGACTGGCTTATAATTCTTCAACCTAACAACCATTACTTACAAATGTCATGAAATAAGTAGTAAATAATAAAGATGGGTTTCTATCTTCATGGTTTGAATGATGAATAGTTAGCAAATATTAACTCACTTAAATTATCATGTGATGTGCTACAAAAGAACTGTAGGGCACCCAAAGCATGAATAATGGACAAGGCACATTAGCCTTCTGGAAGTTTGGTTAGGAAGGACTTCCAAGATGGGAATGTATAGGAAGAAGAAATGTTGGACCTTGCATGACAATTGTCCAGCCAAAAGACTGCTTAAGATTAATGGGTCCAAAAGTAGGGCAAATATATTCAGAGGCAGACATGGGTGGACAGGAGGACCGATGAGCAGAGTCTCTAGATTAGAAATGGAAGATGAGACATGGCTGCCAGGCATTGTCCAATTACAACATAAGGATTACAATAACAGGAAACTATTAAAGTGCAATCCTATCTTCAAAATGTACATCAATGAGATTTTTCCCTAGTCATACCCTCACTGTCCCTCCTCTGCTTCTTACCTCCCTCATCCTTACCTTAGCAAGCCTGATCTCTTGCCTTGAGACAGGATTGTACGATAACAAAAGGCAAAGGCCTTTTGTACTTTCAGAGAGAGAGACTTAAAAGTCTCTAGATGCAGAGTGCATTGGAGATGGGCAAATGTTTGTGAGGAAGAGATTAATGGAAGGTTGTGCTTCCCAAATCAAGAAGGTAGATCTCCATCATGCCTCTTGCCTCTAACTCAGACAGAAAATAACACTCCCCCTTCAATAGCTGTGGACAGAAATGGAGGCCTGGTGCCAACACATTGAGGGTATAAACAGTGAGATCACTTGTTCTGACCCTGAAATAATATGGCCAATCCTGGGAAAGGCATGAAAACTCTGAAAGCAGAACTACCCCTTGACAGAGCCTCAAGAGAATGATTGGCTGAATGGCTATTCCAGGTTCCCATAGCAACTCTCCTAGGCCCTGTTTGGACTGCTGCTTCCTGTGCATTCCCACTCTGCACAAGAGTCGTAACAGAGTTGCTGGAGCCAGCAGAGCTCAACACAATCATGGCATCAACATGGCTAGTCACATTGGCCTCATTGATGAAGCCCCAGAAGAAAAATTGTTGCTTCAAAGCTTCGTATTGAGGGATTTGTACAAACAGCCTTTAAGACATCAACTATGCTCAAATAGCACCTTCAGGCTAGACATGTGGCTCAAAAATTGTAGAGGGCATATATAGCAAGCATGAAGCCCTGAGTTCAAACCCTAGTACAGCCAACAACAACAACAAAAAGTTCACCATCTTCATGGAATAAAGACTAGGATCAAACTGATGTCTAAAACTGGAATGCATATGTTTGTACACCTTATGCATGAACTGAGACTAGACTCACAACACTATACCTGTTCACAGATGTCTGATTTGCTTTTCCATGACCACAGCTATTTCTCGACTTCTTATTCCAGGGTTAAAATTCTGTTGCTTGTGTGAAGCCCCAGTATCCCTGAGAATATCTTTATTTTTTTAAGGGAGATCAAATTATGACAAAGACTGCTATTATTATTAGGAGCCTGAGTGTCCTGCTAGGAAGTGTCCTCCATTTGATAGGCTGCAAAGGATATTAAAAGGACAGCAATTAGGATCCTCCTCAGATGCAAGAACTGAGCTCAAGCCCGAGCCACTGGAAATCTGTGTATCCTGGTGCTAGGGAAGCTTTTAGCAGTTCTGCCTGCCTGGAGACTCTCTTTGAAGTGCATCCAAATGGGACTGTAAATCACAAAGGCTCACTGCATAGTCTCTACAGGACTGTTGGATGGTTTCTCATCTAAGGTGGTTTTTAGCTTTTAAATAAAAGAAGTTACTCATGCTTCAAAGCTGGTTGTTCCTTGGCAAAGGGTAACACAAATTCTTGGGGGAAGGGAGAAAGAAGAAAAATTCTGAGTCTTCTGGTTCCCTCTGGAGTTCCCTTTTTAGGTCACTTTCACCAATTAGCTCCCAAAGATCCTTGCTGACAGCAATTTATAGATGAAAATCCAAAGCAAATGAGAGCCAGCTGTGGGGCAAAGGCTTCTGTGGCAAAGCAAGGGAACAGATTAGAATCTGACTCAAGAAAGGAGAAAAAAAAAGAACATATTAAGTATGGGAATTCAACTAAGGAACTTCAAGGAGGTTTTACCTCCAGGGAATAGTTTCTGAGTCATTTAGCTATTTCCTATCTTGTTCTATCCTTTTATTATTTATTATTGTTTATATGTCCCATGGCCTGATCCCAGCTTCAGAATTTTGCATGCTATACTGAGTTCCTTGGCCTTCAAGACTGAGCATATGTTTAATCGTTGAGATCCACTCTGGGGTCTGGGGTCTGGTATCTGTCTTCCCAACTGCCCATCTGGATAGGTAACCACTAGTCTGTCCTTATAAAAAAGGAGATGAGGAACATCACAGGCCAAACTTGGAAAGAAAAATCCAAGTAAACAGCAATACACTTCATAAAATGAAGCACATTTCCAGGTAGGGTTATGCATTATTTTGAGAAAAACTGAATCTTAATAGGTAAAATATTCCACTCTGCCTGGTTTAAAAAAAAAAGACTGGCTATCTCACAGTGACTCACTTTTTGATTAGGCTAGGATAAACATGGTCCTCAAACAATTTCTCCAGAACTTAGTATTCATAAAAATGATACTGTGCTCAGAATACTTGAGATTGGAATAATCTCCTTAAATATCAAATATCAAAGATAATTGCATAAATTGCAGAAGATTAGAGAGAAGAGAGGGTTCCAAAAAAATCAAGCCATCACAAAACTATGCCTAACCTTTGTTAGGGAGCTAGGACTCCCTGACAGAAGTCCATAAATGGGATGGCTTAAACAACAAAAATCTATTTCTCACAGACTTAGAGGCTTGAAGTCCAAGCTCCAGTTGATGGCAGGGCTAGTTTCTTCTGAGTTCTTTCTGCTTGGCTGCTGTCTTTCCTCATATCTTCCCAGAGTCTCCCCTTTTCCCGTGTGTTAACAAACTTCTTCTGACATCAGATTGGACTTGAGTCCACCTTTCTGGCCTCATCAAATACCTTACCTCCAAATAGAGTCACATTCTAAAACAATGGGCAACTTCGTAGGAGACACAACTAGACACGTTTAGTTGTCTTATAGTATTATCTGTTACTGTTGAGCAGCAGAGCCAGAATCTGAATGGTTGGATCTTCGAAAGTAGATTATGTAGGTAATAATAGTCAGATGATCAACTATCAATACATGTACACTACTGTATATCTTCTCCCTTGCTAAGGTTTTAGTTTTAATCTAACTCTTTTTTCACTGTTTTTTTTGGGGGGGTACTGGAAATTGAAACCATGATGCTGTACTTTCTTGCTTAGCTGAACTATATCCCTGCCCATTGAATCTAATTCTTTTTACCCTTATTCTTGCTTCTAACTAAAACAACAACAACAACAGGCTCTCCTTGGAAGGTTTCTTTAAAATCTGAAGTTTTGTGTCCTGCTCTCTCTGCTCTCCATTCATGTCGAAGCCCTCATCCTGGGAGGCTATGTTTGGAGAGAAGAAGCAGTTTAAGATTAAATGAGTTCAAGGGAAAAAAATCTGTGGTTTGGTGGGACTCTGGGGTTCAGCAAGCTCTGTCTCCCTCTGGTGTAAGAACCAGCAGGAAGGGATTCTTGACACTACACAAAGGTGGTGTGATATTCAGAATCCCTGATTTCTTTCTTCCTGTATTATTACTGATCCTGAATTCCTTCTCCCTTCCATTCCCAACTTTGATTTCTGGAAATAGATGCTGCTGCAATTCTTAACCTCATCCACTTGATTCAATGAGCTAAGCAAATACTTTGGCCCCTTTGCTATGTCAAGCACTGAAGATGGGTTAGAATAAGGTCTCAAAGAGCTCTCATGTTCATAGGAAGACATGACAGGAAGAGAGCTCTGAGTATGGTAAAACCAGGACAATGTAGATGCAAGGCCTATGTCATCCATGGTTTGAGTATCAGTTATGTTTATTTTGAGGTTTGTGGGAAATACACCTGGCCTGGGATTGGGGCTTAAAGAAAGATGTCATCTGGTCTTGATTTTTGCTTATATAGAGATTATCTAACAGAAATGTATTCAGTTGTTTAGAACTGGAGTGTGGAGGAAGGGGTGCTAGAGGAGGATCATTGACCAGAAAGTCAATCAAGGGAGAGACTTCTAGAAGCAAAGAATTTTACAGAAGGAAGCCATGGTGGACATTCTTCAACTGTGGTCACAGTTCATCCTTTCCAATCATGCTAGGCCAAGACATGACACACATTTCTCCTCCCTTTGAATGTAGGCTTGTCTTGAGACTTACTTTGGCAAGATGATTGTGACCAAAGTGACATTCTAGACTTTTTAGAATAGTTGTAAAAAAGAACACAGTTGCCATGAAGTAAGGAAATACAGGCCAGGCTAGACTAGTCTAGACCAAATCTAGACCACAGGATTAACATCTAATGGAGAAAAAACCTGAAGGAGGAAAAGCCATCTCAGGTGTCCTTCCAGTTGCATGAAGACTCCAGATGGAACCAACAGAAATGCCTTGCTGATCCCCACTCAGCCCAAATGATTGTGAAAAATAAACCATTGTGATTGTAAGGCAACATGTTTTGGAGATGTTTGTCACACAGTGTGACGTACTGAAACATGAACTTAAATTCACAGAGGATATATGTTCATCTGCTCAGCTGCCATAACAAAATACTGTAACCTGTGGTCATTTATTTTTTGTACTGATCTAAAGGCAGAAATAGAAGATCAAATGCATCATGATTGGTTTCTGGTGAGAGCTTATTTCCTTATTTCCTGACTTGTTCCCTCACATGGCGAGGGAGGGTGGGGCACATGCATGCATGAGAAAGGGGGGGGCAGAATTCTAGTAGAATAAAAGCCCGTAGATTCATCCCTGGAAAACTTGTCATGATTTTAAATTATAGCACAAACTAATATAGTACTTAGTACACAGGAACTCAATGAATCTTATTAAATGAACAGACAAAAATAAAGTATTTCATTATTTGGGGTGGGGTAAGGAGGAGTCTCCAAGTTTGAAAGGGACATCTTCAATGATTAATATAGCATGTCTCAGGGAAGGCTAACTAAACCAATTCTCCTTGAAATCAGTTAGCTAAAAGTTCATAAAGGAGGGGATGGGAAGATGGCTCAATGGTAGAGGGCTTGTCTCGCATGCATGAGGCCCTGGGTTCGATTCCTCAGCACCACACAAACAGCAAAAGCTGGAAGTGGTGCTGTGGCTCAAGTGGTAGAGAGCTAGCCTTGAGCTGAAGAGCTGAAGAACAGTGTCCAGGTCCAGAGTTCAGGCCCCATGACCAACCAAAAAAATAAATAAGTGGGAAACTCCAAACCCCAGTACTGCAAAAACAAAAAATTCATAAAAGAGGTCATCTATGTTTGTGTGTGCCAACTATATGAAAGCATGTTTGTTCAATGTTATTATGAGACCAGGAGATGAGTGAACGTCTACTGTGCTTAGAGAAAGAGAAGTAGAAGAAGATGGCCAAGCAAAACAGGAAATAAAAGATGGCACCAAAATTGTTTCATAAGATTCCATAGGTGTATTTTCACAAAGTTGTAAAGTTTTATACTTTCTAAATGATAGAGATCATCCATCCAGAAGGAGTATATAAATGATTCTTTCCAAGTACAAGTCACAAAATAAATAGAAATAGGATGTCACTAGGCTGGAGAAAATCAAATCTTCAATTGCAAGTAGTAACCCTCACCTTAGACATTTGTGAGCTCAAAAATTGGCTCACCAGAATCTAACATGGTCTCTTCTAATGGGTCTGGCCCAGGCTGCCCTCATTTTCTCTTTTGGCCAAAATGATAAGCTAGGGATTCAGCAGCGTCCTGGGGTGAGCTACACTTGGATTCTACCAGTACATTTGAAAAATGACTCAGTAACAATTTTGTGGGCAGGATTAAGAACAGCTGGCTTAAGTGAATCCTGTTATTGTTGAAAGAAAGATCTGTAATAGTTTGGCAGAGGTCTTATCCTGGCCCCTGTCCAAGACAATATTTTGTTAATACCTGAATGTGAAAATACTGTACAGAGGGGTTACAGTTACATGAACAAGGTAATGAGTACATTTCTTATCCAGCATTGTTGCCTCCTCCTTTGTTTTTCCCCTACCATCCCTTCCCTCCCATCTCCTCAGCTACACTCACCCATCCCCCACCCTCCACCCCTCCTACCTAAATTGTAAAGTTCGTTTTTCGATGTAACATCTTGTACATCTCATTGTTGCAATGGGTCAATCTGTATTGCTATTTAAACAATTTGTTTTTTCCCTCCCCCTCCCCAAATTATACCAACATCAAATACAGTGAAAATAGGGGTTATACTGTGGAGAAGAGACATACAAAAAGCAACAAAAAAATCACATGGTACATTATAAATACGTTAGATACAATAGAAAAAAACCATTTGTGTCCCTAACTTGGGGTTCATTTCACTTAACATCATCTTATCTGTCCTTTTCTGCTTGTCCCAGACATATACTAGTTATTGAAAATAAGAGAAACCATGGGACCTATGTTTCTTTGGGCCTGGATTACTTCATTTATTTACAATAGCTAAGATATGGAACTAACCCAGATGCCCATCTAGGTGAATGAATCAAGAAAATGTGGTGTATATATACAATGGAATTCTATGCCTTCATCAGAAAGAAGGACATTCTTCCATTTGTTAGGAAATGGAAAGACTTGGAAAAAATTATATTAACTGAATGACTTTTTTAAGTGTCAGTTTTCCAAACAATGAACACCTATTAGAGTTGGTTAAAATATGGGACTGAGATTTAAACATAAATAATGGAAATTATATCCAAAAAGATAATTTAATATAAAAATATAAACAGAAAGCGGGGTGTCGATGGTTCACGCCTGTAATCCTACCCTCTCAGGAGACTGAAATCTAAGAATCGTGGTTCAAAGCCAGTCCAGTGAAGGAAAGTCCAGGAGACTCTTATCTCCAATATACTACTCAGAAAAATAGGCCAGAAGTGGTGCTGTGGCTCAGGTGGTAGAGCATTAGCTTTAAATAAAAAGAAGCTCAGGGACAGCATCCAGGTCTTGAGTTCAAGCCTGAGGTCCATCCAGCAAAATAATAAATAAACTTCATAAATATGGGTTGAAACAATAGAATTGAGCAGATTTTAATTAAGTACTCTTTGAGTGAAAAAACATAATCAAAAGGACTTTGTGGTTTGGCCCACACAATGCTCAATATGAGTCATGAACTACTTAACTCTGGGAAGTTAATCATCTCTGTGATTACACTGTTGAACACATTGGTTCAGAAAAAGGAAGGTGATAGTCTTCCCTACTCATATCTGTAGCATTGTGTTTAAATTTGAACAAAGAAAAAAGTCAAGTTCAGATGCTGCAGAAAGCTGCGTCTTATGCAAGATTGTGAAGAAACTATATTTGGTGCTCTATGAGTAACTGAATTTGTTAAGCCCTTCAACACTACATTAAAAAAAATTCTGGGTTTGTGCCCAGTGGCACACACTTGTAATATTTTGATTGTATTGTTGTATGGTAAATCAAGTCAGCAAGATACAGAGAAGCCACATTTTGAGAGGTTGAACTAGGAGTCTTTACTAGAAAGCTGGTGTCTGGAGACAGATTCCTGTCACAAAGACCTGCAGCCCTGAGAATACACTTAATGCTGTTAGAAAACTGAGCCATGAAACCAGGAAAGGGAAGAAAGAGAAGAAAAACAGTATCATCAACCCAGATCAACCCCAATGGAGAGCTGAAGTGGAACACCATGATGATGATCGGAGGAGAGTCAGGAGATAGAGCACAGAATGACCCTGTGTAATGGTGGCTGATCTGGTCCGACCCTAAAATAGGGTCAGGTCAGGGAACAGGGTCACAGGAAACTCGAGAGTTTCCAAAATTCACAGCACAGGACTGACAGGTCCCCACCCCTGCCTCTAGGAAGTTTGGCAAGCCCATCACCTGGGAGGTGGTACTTCCCCTTCCTCCATCATGTGGCCAAGATGGCACCGGTTAGACCCAGCATCCCCACTTCAGTATTAAGGATTGAATTCAAAGCCTGTCATTTGCTAGATGCAAACATAAAGGGGATCCAAATAGGGAAAGATGAAGTAAAATTCTCCCTCTTTGCAGATGACATGATCTTGTATTTAAAGAATCCCGTGGACTCCACTCCCAAATTACTGGAACTGATTCAAAACTTTGGTAAAGTAGCAGAGTATAAAATTAACCCTCAAAAATCAATGGCTTTTCTGTATACAAACAATGAGAAAAGCGTGGCTGAAATTAGGAAAGCAACTCCATATGTAATAGCCCAACAAAAAATAAAATACCTAGGAATTAACTTAACCAAAGAAGTGAAAGACCTCTATAATGAAAACTTTAAAAACCTGAAAACAGAAATCAAAACAGAACTTAGAAAATGGCAAAACCTCCCATACTCTTGGATTGGAAGGATCAACCTTGTGAAAATGGCAATACTTCCCAAGACTATCTACAAATTCAACGCGATACCTATCAATATTCCACACATTCTTCAAGGAAATAGAAGAAACAATCCAAAAATTCATATGGAACAATAAAAGACCCCAAATAGCAAAAAACGATCCTTAGCAGAAAGAACAGTGCTGGAGGAATATCAATACTAAATTTCAAACTCTACTACAAAGCCATAGTAATCAAAACAGGTTGGTACTGGCACAAGAACAGACCTCAGGACCAATGGAATAGAATTGAAAACCCAGAAATGAACCTAAGGACCTATAGCCACCTAATCTTCGATAAGGGAGCTAAAAAAATAGAATGGAAGAAAGGCAGCCTCTTCAGTAAATGGTGCTGGCAAAATTGGTTAATCACCTGTGGAAAACTAAAGCTAGATCCTTATATATCACCCTGCACCAGAATCAACTCCAAATGGATCAAAGACCTCGAAGTCAAAGCAGACTCCCTGAAAACATTACAAGATGGAATAGGAGAAAAGCTAGGTCTCCTTGGCACAAGCCGAAATTTTCTTAATAGAGACCCAGAAATACAACAAATCAAAGAAAGGTTGGACAA
>NW_012267286.1:11554134-11581099 GCF_000151885.1 Dipodomys ordii
CACATGAAGAAATGCTCAACCTCTCTAGCCATAAAAGAAATGCAAATCAAAACAACATTGAGATTCCACCTCACCCCAGTTAGAATGGCGATAGTCAAGAACTCTAATAACAACAGATGCTGGAGAGGATGTGGACAGAAGGGAACCTTACTGTATCATTGGTGGGAGTGTAAACTTGTTCAACCACTTTGGAAAGTAGTATGGAGATTTCTCTGAAGACTCCACATAGAGCTCCTCTATGACTCAGCAATCCCACTTTTGGGCATTTCCCCAAATGATCACAAGCAAGACCATACTAAAGCTACCAGCACAACTATGTTTATTGCAGCATTATTTACCATAGCTAAGATATGGAAGCAACACAGATGCCCCTCAGTAGATGAATGGATCAAGAAAATGTGGTATATATACACAATGGAATTCTATGCCTCCATCAGAAAGAATGACATTGTCCCATTTGTTAGGAAATAGAAAGACTTGGAAAAATTATATTAAGTGAAGTAAGCCAGGCCCAAAGAAACTTAGGTCCCATGGTTTCCCTTATTTGCAATAGCTAGTATATGTCTGAGTCAAGCAGAAAAGGTCAGATAAGTTGACGTTAGGTGAAATGAACCTCAAGATAAGGATTCAAATGTTTTTACTTTCATGCAATTGTTTCTAACACATTTGTAAGATGATTTCTTTGTTGCTTTGTATGTCCCTCTCCCACGGTATAACCCCTGCTTTCACTGTATTTGATGTTGGTGTAATTTGTGGAGGGAAAGGGCAAAAATAAATTGTTTACATAGGGATACAGGTGGACCCATTGCAACAATGAGATGTACAAGTCGTTATGTCAAAAAACGAACTTTACAACTTTTTTGGGGGGTGGGAGAAGGGAGATGGTGGGAGGGGAGGAGATGGGAAGGCATGGGAAGAAGAAACAAAGGAGGAGGCAACAATGCTTGATAAGAAATGTACTCATTATCTTGTCCATGTAATTGTAACCCCTCTGTACGGTAGTTTCACAATAAAAAGTTTTAAAAAGACTGTAAAAAAGTAAAAAAAAAAACCATCCTGGGATGCATCACATGTCCTTGTCTCAAAAACAACTGAAACTGCTGAGCACCAATGGATCATGCCTGTAATCCAAACTACTCAGCAGGCTGAAATCTGAGGACTATAGTTCAAAGCCAGCCCATTCAGAGAAGTCTAGGAGACTCTTGTCTCCAATTAACTACCAAAAAGCCAGAAATAGACCCATGGCTCAAGTGAAAAAGCACCAGATTTAAGTAAAAAAGATTAGGGACAGTCCCTAGGTCCTGAGTTGAAGCCCTAATATGAGAAAAAAAATAAAATTTAAACATGTGTTTAAAGTCCTGTCATTTAGGCCAGTTTGTGGTTCCCATCTAAATTTCCTTCTCCACTACCATACCTCTACTTTCTGATCTTCCTAGCTTCTGGCACCATAATAGCTCTTTTCCCTGGGGGAGGACATCATTCATGCACTTAGAAAATTATTATTAGCCTCATTTATCAATCACCTACATTGTAGGCAACTTTTCTAAGCATTTTTGAGCATCGGTGAACACAAAAACACTATCATCATGAGGATAACATTCTAGAAGAAAGTGACAAAAATAAAAACAATGAATATTAAAAACAAGCAAATTTCATGGCATGTTAAAAGCGGAAAAAGATAGAACAATGGAGCAATTCTAGAACAGTGGGAAAAGGGAGAAGCATTTGCAGTTTTAAATACTGTTGTCAGGACATTTGAATACAATCTCAAAAGAAGAGGCATTAGTCATCTTCCTGTCTCTTTAAAAAAAAAATCTTGAGACAATCAATTAATAGAGAGAAAAGAGTTGTTTGGGATACAGATTTAGAATTTCAGTTCCCTATTGCTTTTTTAATATATATATATTTATTTATTTATTTATTTATTTATATATATACATTTTTTATTGTAAAAATAGTGTACTTCCCTTGCTTTTGATTGACTATGTGGGATATATCACAGTGTGGTGGGAACACACAGCAAGGCCAACTACTCACTTTATGGTCAGAACACCAAAAAAAGAAGAGAAAGTGTCCTTTGAGGACATTGTTCTAATAACCTGGAGGTCTTCCATTAGGCTCTACCTCTTAATAGTCCTACGAACTCCCAGTAGTGCCAATCTGGAGGGTATATCTTTACCACATGGGCCCCGGCAGGATAGGCAACACCCAAACTGTGGCAGAGATAAAAGAGTTATCCACATGGTGACACAAAAGGAAAATATTCTGGCTACTCTCTTTCAGGCAGGGAATAAGAGAAGCAAAGATGGCAAGAAAAGAGCTTAGAATGACACTAATGCACAGTATGGGCCTCAGCCTTTATTCTCAGGTGGGAATCCATTGGAACATTTTGAGCAGTTTCTGTGGGAAGGACAGATTGTGGAGGAACGTGATTGGAGACAAGGTTCCAGCAAGATAGAGCCATGGTATCAATCTGGGAGAGCCACAATACTACTCATGCCAGCATGGTAGCAGTACAGAGAGGGGAAGGGAAACCAAGTAAGACTTGTGACTATCCCTATGTGAGACAGTAACACAAGAGAGTTGAGACTAATGAAGGCTGTCAACTTGAGCAGCTTAAGAGTCAATCTGCTGATGAGTGAAATGAGTGGTCAGATAGATAAGTTTCTGGCTTAAGTTTGAAAGTTCAGTTGGGGATTGATAGAGTCTTCCCAAAGGGAAGAGTTACCAACTTTACTCCATGAAATGAGATTGCAGATAGAAATACAGAAGTCTTGGGACTGCAGGTGGCCTTTTTAGCAATGCAATTGCTAAAGCAAAGCATCAAGGGAGTAGGTACATTCAGAGATGTGAAGATCAATGTTGTACCCTGGAGCTCTCTGATAACAGGAATTTAGAGAAAGAACAAAAAGCCACAGAACAGAAAAAGAGAGTCTAGCATGTTAGAATATCTCTAGGGGAATGTGAGATCATAGAAGAAAGAGGGAAGAGTATGATCCACTGTGCCAACTGCTAATGGAAGGCCAAAGACAATGAGCCCTGCAAATTTCCCACTGGTCTCAACAACATGGAGGTCATTCGTTACCCTAGCAGAGGCAGTTTCAGTGGTGCTGTCAGGGACAAAGTTGAATAGAATGAAATAGAACAGGAAGAAGGAAATCTAAAAGCTGTGCTAGAAGAAGTAGAGCCAAAGGAAGTCTTTTTTATTTAATAGGGAGTTCATTAACAGAGTGTATAATTATAAGTAAGAATTAATTTGAAAAAAAATGTGATCATGTGGGAGCTATTGTAGTGGGGAAGGGCAGTGCGACCCTCACTCCACAGTGAAAATGTAAAAGATTTTATTGAGAGAAAAGTGCTGACATGCCAGGACCGCACCTGGAGTCGGGATCCCAGGAAATGGCCCCAAGTGCCAGCCCACATCTGCTTTTAAGCATTTTGGGCTAGGGTGGAGGAAGGGGGAGGCTGGGTGTTGGTTTTAGCCAATGATTGTTACAACAAATTTGCAATTAAGTTTAAATTTCCGGCCAAGGTTTTGCTGGGGGGAAGCAGGGGAATAGAACAAAGGGTGGTGATGATTCAGCTGGGTTAGGGCTCACATTGTTCAGAAAACAGCAGAAGCAGAGTTACAGAGTTACAGGGTTACAGAGTTACAATTAGAGTTGCTAGCTAAAATAGCTAGTTACCAGGGAAGTCTTATCCACAGCACACTTACATTCTTAAAATCATTCATTACCCATTTTACACAATCCAAGTCAAATATTATATTCCATCTTTACTTCCTCCATCATATCACTATAAGAAAGAATGGCTGGAGCATTTTCCTTTGGTAGATACAAATAAGTATGATGGACTTGTAACTTAGAGCACAGAAGCTCATGTGTAGAGCCAAGTTGGAAGTGCACTGGATCAGTCTACATGCTGCCAGTAGTGAAACGGTAGAAATTTTAGAAAGTTCTTTTTTAATGACTTAAATTTTCCTCAGATGTAACATTGAGCACTGGTGGCTCATACCTGTAATCCTAACTACTCAAGAGGCTGAGGTCTGAGGATCATGGGTTTGAAGCCAGCCCCAAAAGACAAATTCATTACACTCTTAAATCAAATTAGCCAGCACAAAGCTGGAGGTGGTGGTGCAACTTACGTGATAGAGCACCGGCCTAGAGTGAAAAAATCAAGCAACAGTGTGAGGCCCTGAATTTAAGCCCTAGTACTGGGTCATGCACATACACACACACACACACACACACACACACACACACACAGAGTTGAAACCTTCGCTTCATCAGCCACAAGAATTTTCAGAAGTTACCAAATGTCTGTGAAGCTTCAACTTCTTTGACCTCCCAGAATGAGACAGTAGTATCTCTCACAATTTTCTGGTAAGGAGTCAATGTAGTTCCTGGGTAGATGGCATCTGTTCAGTAAGGTAGCAGTGGTCATACCTTTTCCATCAAACCTAAAAGAGGAAATGTTAAAAAAAAAAACTGTACCCCTTATACTGAAATCCCAAACGTTCTTCCCACAAAGAGAGCGGCAAGGTTCAGCAACATACTGCCTGCATTTGTTTCTCCATAAATAAAACTCGTTGTCAAGAAACTTGAGCTCAATGGATTTGCCACAAAATACATATGCTTGGATCTGAGCAACGGGACGTCAGCAGTATCTTGCAAATCCAGCAAGCAAAGTGTAAAACATATGCCCTCTGCAACTTGCCAAGAAAAGAATCAAAGGAACCCATAGTAGAGTCAAAATCTAAGAGCCAGGCAGGCCACATTGAAGTTGCAAACCTCCATAGATATATTTTAGTTAGAGCATGACTAAATATAATCATTTCAAATGTGGGGGAGGGGGGTAAAAGGGAGGGAGGGAGGGGGAAACAAAGCTTTCTTCCAGCTACCCACTAGATCAGGAGCATCAGTGTGATCAATTCCTTTGGTATTTTTTTAATCCACTCCTTTTGGAGCAAGATATGTTAACAGATCAGTGGCTTTACACTTAGGAAATGTAACTCAACATCTTCAAACTGGCCTTTTGTAAGAGAGAGTCACATTGCAACATTGTAAAGACATGTGGTATTTTAGATCCAGGTGCAAAATACCTCTTTTGTTTCCTGGTTAAGAAGTTCATGGCTCAGCCCAAGGCAACCATGGAAAATTTAAAGTATACAGAAAGAAGAAGGAAAAAAAAGCTTCTGCTTATAAGACAGCAAGCTATACATCTTATTCTCACCTTAACATGAGTCACTGTCCAGCAAAACTTATGTTTCTTTCCTTTATCTATTTCCTATTTTCTTCTCATTTCTTATGTATTTACTTTTAAACAACTTGCTCAGACTTGCAAGCTGGTAGAAAGATTTAAACCCCAAAGCCCGGGAGAGTGAAATACTTCCCAATAATAATATGGCAGTAAAGAGCTTGAGTTGCATTGGAACTTGGATTTCACTCCACACACTCTTGTGACTGAGTCTATTTCTTCAAGGAAATTAGGGGCAGCCAGCTCAAAAGATTAAACTAGTTGACCCGGCAAGTCAGCACTCAGATATCAATTGCCAGAGATCCAGGGGTCTGGATCCCAGGTGTCCTAGGTGCTGTAAGCGGAGCTCTTCCTTTGCAATTCCAAACTAGCTGTGCAGAGCACCTTGTAATCCTCGAAGTGCCAGCCACCATCTGTCCCTAAAGCCCACTCCCTCCTCAAGACAGTGACTGTTAGCAACAACATGTTCCCAGCTCTGAAGTATAATTTTCTTCACTTGCAGCATTCTAAACCGTGATGTGGAAGTTTGGTTTAATGAGCCCCAAAGGGCAGTCTCTGCAGGCCTTACTGAATTCTAATGAGATAATTAAACCAGATAGCAAAAAACTCTGTATTTGTGCTTTTATAAATAGAAAACAAACGTTGATATTATATGGTGGGCAACTAAAATTCAACAAGCAAAGCCTCTCCCCAAACACTTGACAAAAAAACAAAAGGTTTGGTGCCAAACTTAGAAGTGAAAACTTACTTCAGTCAAAACTCTGGAGGTGTCTTAGGATTTTTTAAAGGGCAGAGAGAGATGCAGTACAGCAGTCTGCATGCATGCAGTTCATGCATTTGCTCAGCAAAGACTTATTCAGCCCCCACTTCCTGCCAGTCACTTTTTTGAGTACCCAATGGGAGCAAGGTTCTAAGGTAAGTGATTGAAATCTTTGAGATAAACAAATGACAATAGCAAATATTGATGGGAATCTGCTTTGTTCTTATAAATCCATGTTGCTCCACTGAGTAACCTCCAGCCTGGTCTCCAGCCTGGTGTCTTAATCTAAATATGAAATGCAACTCCACCACCTTCTCAGGTGATAGGAGCCAGAAACGGGGTGGGGGGGGGCGCAGTAAAGGGTGGGAATTAGGAGACTTGCTCAAACAATAGGTTCCTGAAGCCTGACCTATACCATAAAGTAGAGAAACTCTTTGAACCCTCTACTTAAATCCCTCTAGTTAAATCACTCTTGCCCCCATTACACCTCATGTCTCCTAACTCTCCTCAGGTCCCTCTTCAACTTCCCATTAAAGTTGATCTGGTCTGTTGAGTTCACTTCCTGCTCTTCTTTCTTCATTCTAATACCCCCTTGACTCAGTTTCCTCACAAGTATGTCTCTAATTTGGACTAAAAATAAAGAAGATGGCCAGTCTTTCTTTTTCATAGTTTTTGTTTTCCCTGACCTCATCATTCTGTCATGGATAACCAGCCAGAAACATGTACTGACTTGTTTGTTTTACACTGTGTACACTTTCTGACTCATCCAACTAGAGGAGATTTGCAAAATAGAATTCTTTTTGTTTTTATAGAATAGATTTGGCACAAAATGCAAAAGTAAGAATTGATTGTTATCACAGTTTTTAGTGCTAAGGTCTTTTGTATAAAAAATGTTTTACTTTATGGTAAAAAAAAAAAAAGCACTGGAAGTGGGGCTGGGAATGTGACTTAGTGGTAGAGTGCTTGTCTCACACACACCAAGCCCTGGGTTCGATTCCTCAGTACCACATAAACAGAAAAAGCCAGAAGTGGCGCTGTGGCTCAAGTGGTAGAGTGCTAGGCTGGAGCAAAAGAAGCTCAGGGACAGTGCCCAGGCCATAAGTTCAACCCCCAGGACTGGCAAAAAAGAAAAAAAAAATCGAAGTCAGTTGCTCTTCCAGAAGACCTTGAAGGGATATGTGGCAATTTGTAGCTGATAAAAAAAAAATTTCTTGGATCATTGAGACAAAAAGCTTTAAAGATGTTATTTTTATGTAATAAGTAATCATGGCTTATTACATAGGGCTTTCTTAATTAGTTCATCCTTTTCTCCTCTGCTTCCCCCCAAAATACTTAATTTTCTTATCCAAGTTGATCTATTTTATTTGTGGAAATATTTACATTATCTAGATGGTTTTAATCTTTCCTGAGGTTCTGTCTTCTTTACCAAGTCCTTGTCCTGGGTTCTGCTTGGGAAAGATGACTGTTGATGTTTTTGATGTGAAAGTAAAGGAAAGCCTAGGATGACCTGTTCCTCTTCTCTTCCTTCTGATTCCTAGTTGATTTCTTCAGGGAATTGAAGGCTGCCATTGACATTCGCAGATCAGGCATTGTGCAGGTCAATGGAGACGCATATCACAGAGCAAAGCTGTACACAACACACAGCTGCAAATACCAGATGGAAAAGTGAGACATCTGAACATCTGGAAATTTCCTCGATAATCATTTTCCTCAAAGGATTTTAACTATTAGAAATGAAGTATATACTTCTCACCTGAACGTGTATGTTTTTATAATAAATGTAGCAGAACTAGAAACAAAACAATTAGGGAACCTGTAACTACTTTCTCCTTTCTCAGGTTAGAGGAAGACAAGCTAATCAAGGTTGATGGAAACAATGATTTTTACATTGTCTGCTTCTGTGAAGGCTTCTGTCCAAACAGGCTTCTGTCCAAACAACTGAGATGACACACGCTACACATGTACTCCCCATACTGGGCTAACCTGCCATGTTTTCCTCTTGCCTAAACATCAGAACATCTCTCACACACACATACACATATTTACACATGCCCACACACTTTTTGAAGATGTGCTTTAGTCAAATGTTAGGGAAAAGAATTCATGTTATTAAATTTAATGAAAACATTTACTACAGAGTTTGCAGAAGTACCTTTTGAATGATTGAGCTAAGAGGGGCAAATTTCACTTGCCAATGTGTTAATAGTCATTCCGCTGATAGCTTCATTGTATTTACACCCAAATGCACTCAAATGATATTGAGTATCCACATTAGAGAGCTCTTCAAGGAAGACCCCGTGTTCCCTTCTGAATTCACACCTGAAACAGGCAAGCATTAAAATCTGAGCCCTATGCTGGCAGATGTGTGGTTGATCCATTGTCAGTATGCAGAGGACCAGGGTGGACATAAGTGCATCTCAGCAAAGGCAGCTGACAGAAACAACACTAAAGAAATCAGATGGCAAAGGAGAGTGAGGATTGAGGAAGAAAATGCAAACAAGAGGCAGGAAACCATGCGAGGAAGGCAGATGACTGTGAATGCTGAAGGTGGCTGC
Organism: Dipodomys ordii; assembly: GCF_000151885.1. Lineage (NCBI taxonomy): Eukaryota > Metazoa > Chordata > Mammalia > Rodentia > Heteromyidae > Dipodomys > Dipodomys ordii. Next base: position 11,562,706 of record NW_012267286.1, read on the forward strand.
CACCTGATGCCTATGTCACATGGGCAGCAGGCCCTGAATCATACCAGGCACTACAGATGGAGGTTTCAAACTACACTCCCACTGACTCTAAGAAGTCAGCCCTCTGCTCCTGGCAGGCCTCAATGCCTGTCCCCCAGGGCTTCCTTCAGAGAAGGCCAGGGCTCCATCAACAGTACTTATCCAAATCCTCAGTGCCCAGTGTGTTTAGGAATTCAGAAGTTTCAGATAACAAGGCATGTAGCAACTTGTACGGATCTCAGAAAGAATTATGCTGAATGAAATACGCCAGTCACCAAAGGTTACATAATTTGTGAATCCATTTTATCCACCAATGTTAAAAATTGCAAAACTTTTTAAATGATAAAAATCACACACCTAGAGAGCAGATGAATGATTTGGGGGAGGTAGAGAGAAGGGTATGGGAGGGGGGTGGCCTCAATAACAGGATAACGTAAGAAATCCTTCTAAGAAATAATTTTGCATCTTCACAAGGTCATGGTGATCATAAGAATTAAATCTTCACAGAAATTGCATGAAATTGCAAGGACATAAAAATGAAAAGATAGAAAAAAATGGTGGGATCCAAACCAGGCAAATGAGCTACACTCATGTCATTATGATATTGTATTTTGGACATACAAATGTAAACACTGGAGGAAATTAGATGAAGGACTCGTTGGTCTCTGTGTCACTTTTCAGAAGCAACTGTCTGGGAGCCAAAAATTCTCTCCAAATGCATGTGTTTAAAAGGAAACATTGAAATAGAAAAAAAAGAAAGATGACATTGATCAAGACGTGTTGAACTTAAAAATTGACATGTTAAATCATTGAAACTCATTGTACTCTACTTAAGATAACTAATAAATACTTTTAAAGAATGTAAAAATCATCATGAATAAGTTAAATTAGCCTTTACTCAGCAACTAGAATTATATGATGAATAATGATTTTTAGAATAATGGTGATAGTTCTATAGAGCCTACTATCTGCTGTCATATGCTCTTTGTTGTACATAACCAATGTAGTATCTGCTAGAGTTTCCCTAAGTAAAATATCAAAATTTTACAAAGGAATGAGGTAAAGGAAAATAAGAGCTACCATTTGTCTAGTTCCTATTACCTATAAGAACCAAACACTGTAAATATTGATTTTCTTGTTCACATTCATCTGCAAGGCAGGTATGAAAGGCAGATCAAGAGATAGCCAAAAGCCACAGAGCTAATAAATGACAGCATGGAGATATGAATCAGGGTTCTCTCAAGAGCTAAAGTTCAGGCCCTTTCAACTGAGTTCAGGACTTGCCAAAGAAACCCAGCAACTTTGAAAGAGGAGGAAGTATTAGAAAAATAAAAGGATTCTGGAAGACTAACTTCTTTTTATAAACAGCATATCATATTATCATACATGACTATCTTTGACATATGTCAAAGTCCTACAAACCTAAAAGATGTTTACACACTTTACAAACTTAGACATGACTCAAAGCAATCTGTTCATCCCACTTTAGTAATCAGAAGATATTTAGAGATGTAATGTTTAACTTCACCTCAATCAAAAGTATGTGTACTGTTTTTAATATATAGTTATTGTACTTGAACCGCTTAGTTACAAATAGTAGATACAGGGGCTGGGAAGGTGGCTCAGTGGTAGAGCGCTTGCCTTGCATGCCTGAGGCCCTGGGTTCGATTCCTCAGCACCACATAAGCAAAAAGAAAAAAAAGATCTCAACAAATAGTAGATACAGATCTCAAGCTATTCTGTTTGATGAAAGAAATCAATGTGCCTCAGTGAAACTCCAATTGAATTCAAACCCCTCAGTTGAATTTCAATTCAATTAAGTCAATTTTCTTAACTGTAGCTAGACATTTTGGGCTGTGAAAGATGCACATATTTTATTATGTCCCGCAAAAAAAATGTCCTTATTTCAAAACATGTACAAAATAGGCTAGAGAGATGGAAAGACAAATCAAGCAATTGAACTGTCAAAGTGCTGTGGAATGTACGTATTATGTATAAAACCAATTTCCATGAGGTAGGCCCGAGAATGTCTTGTCTAATAGAAGAGTATCTCAACTAATAGACCATGAAGAACAACCCAATTGTTTCTCTTGGGAATGCCATGCTTTTTGTTGAGTTACATTAGCAGAAGTTAGAGCATAGCATTGAAAAGATTAATTTTGTCATTCATCACCACATCATCATAATCACAAGTCTTTTTTCTTTCTTGAACTCCAACTTTATACCTAGAAACATAAATGTTCCCACAGTCTTCTAAGAATGCCTTACCTGAGGTTAAATAAAAGCATATTTGTACAATGGCTTTTCTTGTACCTTAAAAGAAGAAGACCAGGTGGCTTGCTACCAAAGGGACACTGAGCATCTTCATGAAAAATTAAAATTTCTCTCATGAAATTACTATGGCTTTCTTAATTAGCTAGATTTATCCTAGTATGTCAAGTTGTACATTTGAATGGTTTCCTGTGACTCTTCAAAGGAACACTCCAGTAACAAGATCCTATGTGTGTGTGAGTGTGTCATTTTATATTTGGTGAGAGAATTGTTCATGCTCTAATTATATTATAAAGGGAACAGCTTCATTAACCAAAGTGGCAGAAATAACAAAAGCATCTAATACTTATTCCACCTGGACATTTCACAAAGCAGAATGGCTCTTCCTATTCAAAAAATGCCTCTCTAATGAATGCATTCAAATGAGCTTTCAACAAAGCACTGACTAGAGAGAGAAGATAGACTCAGCTGTGCTAAAACCTGATTTCCTCTGAGTACTGAAAAGCTTCATGAATATTTCAATACAGGGGAGGAGGAAAGCATTTGAAAATTAGGAAGTATGCTAGTCCACACAGGTTTAGGAATAGTAAAAAATGATTTAAGTCAGTCCAAATGTATTGGGTACCTTCTATACTACTACTATTGTCAGTGTTATTGGGACAAGGACAAAAATAGTTTGACCTTCAGAGATTTCACGGGACAGATAAATGAGAACGACTCATGAATAAACAGTTGAAGTGCTCTGGCACATAAATAGGGAGTCAAAATAGTCTAATAGAAGTAACCAGCAATTATATTCTTCTTTCCAGCATCTACCTTTTTTTTTTTTTTGGTCGGTCGTGGGCCTGAACTCTGGACCTGGGCACTGTCCCTGAGCTCTTCAGCTCAAGGCTAGCACTCTACCACTTGAGCCACAGTGCCACTTCAGGCTTTTTCTGCATATGTGGTGCTGAGGAATAGAACCCAGGGCTTCATGCGAGGCAAGCACTCTACTCCTGAGCCACCTTCCCAGCCCCGAGCATCTATCTTTTATCCCTTTCCTGAATATCACTCATGTTCTCTCATTCAATCTTCACACACCTGTGACAATCTGGTGTGATAACACTCCGTGAATCCATTCACTCAGTAAGGAGTTCCTGTGCACCTAATATGTGCAGGTCCTAGATGTGGCACTAAATAAAGGATGCAGAAGAAAGACTTGCCTTGCTGATTCCTTTCAAGTTGGTGTCCTTATTCATAGTGACACCCCTATATCCCTGGATATTTCCAATAACAACCAGAAAAAAAGCCATGCTGGAGATGTGTAGCTCAAGTGGTAGTGTGCCAGCCAAGCAAGCATCAGGTTTCTGCTCAAACCCTGGTACCAGAACAACATTATTTTTTAAATAGCTAATTAAAAACACAATTATCATCCTGGCACTGGGGGCTCACACTTGTAATCCTAGGTATTTGGGAAGCTGAGATCTGAGGATCTCAGTTCAACGCGAGCCCAGGCAGGAAAGTCTGTGAGTTAACCACCAGAAAGCTGGAAGTGGAGCTGTGGTTCAAAGTAGTTAGAGCACTAACTTTGAATAAAAGAGCTCAGGGACAGCACCCAGGACCCAAGTTCAAGCCCTATGACTGACAAAAAACAAAATCAACAAAACAACAACAAAAACACTCAAATATCAGCAATAACAACGTTTATAACATAATTTTCATAATCATTTCTAATGGTTTTATCCCTAATGGTTCCCAGATATCAAATATACACTTCTGTAGGAACCTTTATGAAGCTCCCCAATTTAACCAAAATGTGAGACCCTGCCTGAAGTGAAGAGAAAATGGTGTTTTCAGGTCCTTCAGATACAGGGTAACTAAATACCCACAAAAAACATTAAATGTGGGGTAAGTGGTGGAAGCTCACTCCTGAAATCTTACTTACACAGGAAGCTGAGATGTGACATTCAAAGTTCAAAGCCAACCTGGAGAGAAAAGTCAACAAGATTCCATCTCCAATTTACCACCAAAGAAGCTAGACTTGAGGTATGGCTCAAGTGGTCGAACACCAACCATAACTATACAAGGTGAGTAATAGTATTCAAACCCTACAAGGCAGCACATACACACACTCATACACAGAAATTATATGTGCATATTGTTCAAACAAACAATCCCATAACTAGAAACTTATCCTTCAGAAACACTCAGCATAAGATTTTTGAAACACAGGAAAATATTAAATATTATGTACTCATCAATAGAGAAATAAGTTAAATAAGTTTCGTTATTCCCTATACAATTCAAAAGCTATGCCCATGTTTTTAAAGTGCATTGCGTCTTTCTTCTGTCAGGATTCATCACTGAGTTTATTTAGCTAGTCTAGTGTTAGCACTAGGATGGTCTCCAGCTTTAGCTTATTATACACAGTACTAATTGGGAACATTCATGTGTCTGGTTCATATTATGTACATGCCTCTGGGGGTGGAATTGCTAAATTCAGAGGACGTTACGTTTAAAGGTGGTGGACACTTGCTGTGGTAGTCATGGAAATGGGATGCCCTGATAAGATGCTGTGGGAAACACAGTTAACTGGCAGTCTCACCTGCTGCCCCTTTGCATTCCACTGGGTCGGGGCACCACATCCACCCTAAGCTCCTCCTAAACAGTTCCTAGCCGGTGACTGAGCACAAAATGGGTCCTAGAGCAACCCTATTCCTTTTGGGACATGGGATTCAAGACTTTGCTTCAAGAACTCTGTCTTCCAGGGTAAATTTCTCAAAAACTGTGTTATAGTTGAACATTCTTCATACCTAGTCTGCCTTTCCTTCCTCCTTCCACTGGGCCAGGCCCGTGCTGTTTAAAGGCACACCGCCTGCTCTTGGTCACTCCCTGTGATCCACAGTAAATACCTTGTGTGACTACTCCTTGATATCTTCACCTCAAGATGATTCAAACGAACAGATATTTCCAATGATCCTGCAGTGTTCAAAGACTCTCTCCACCAGCTCGGAACTGACAGCTACTATAGACTCATAGCAATACTTGCTATTTTGTACTTTTGATCCAGTTATTGCATTATTTCAGTGCTGCTCTGAATTTTTGTTTCTCTGCTGGCTGAGACAATCCTGTGAGTGTGTTGTTTTTGTCTTTTAGAATTTTTTAGCCATTTGAATGTTATTTGGTAAAGCACCCATTTAGGCCTATTTCCCTATAAGGTTATCTTTCTGTTTTTCATTTACACAAGCTCTTTTCATATACATAAATCATTTATTACATATATGCACTGAAAATGTCTTTGCCTACTATGGGTTGCCTTGTTGGCCTTTAATGTTAGCTTTTTTTCAACAGCAGTTCCAACCACATGCAAGAATTTGGATGAATCTCACTAATATTGAACACAAAGGTATTTCAGATACAAAAGTGAACAGACTACATGATGTCACTTTGGACAAAGGCTGAGACAAGAAAAATTGATCTATACGGTGAGGTTGGCCAGTTCATTTTTGGATAAATAAGGAATATGAGTGTTCTATATGCCTGCTCACTTTATAAGTAAATAACTTGTTCTTCTCTGAATCCCACTGTCCATAGAGCTCAGGTTAGTACCATGAACTATCTATGTTGGCCTTTGAGGAGAAGAGATCTAGATAATCAGCAGAGGACTTAAACTTTGCTGTGAGAATCCACATAGAGCTCTACCTTTCCCGGCCAAAAATTGGAGAGCTTAGCTGTGAATCTTGCCTCTTAATAATTATGTCCTCATAATCATGTGAGCTTGGACTAGGATACCAAAAAAATAAAAATAAAAATAAACAAATGACCCAGAAAAAAGAAGATAGACTGTGGACTATGCTTTTTATTAGTCTATAAAAACATCATAGAACAGATCTATAGAAAAAAATCCCATTAAGAGAATTCTTCAAGTCATCCTATTTGGCAATTTGCTGACAAAAAATTTTTAAAAATAGAGTAAATTTATTATCTTTTTTACTTTTTAATTGCTAGCATCAGTGTCATGCAAGCTCAATTTCAAAATGAACTATTGCTGTCATTTCCAGATATATATTATTTATTGAGTTTTCTTTAACCACAAGGAACCCATGCAGCTGGCTGCCATGTGTTTGATCCCACATAATCTCTGTCTAATAAAGATGATCCATGGACCATTCTTCTAACTGGGACTACAACATCCAGATTCAGACTCAGCTGTGCATGTTGACCCATTTGCTTCAACTCTTTTCCCCTTCATATGTAACTACTGAATCTTGAACCTTTCTATATCATTCTTTTATTTTTCATATTCTTATGTAGAGCAGCTTCAAATATTTATGAGATCCCTGATAAATAAACATATAGACAAATAGATACAAGTCATACATCAGGTCTCAAAGACTGTAAATGTTCTTTGTTTCTTTTAAAGCACTGGCCCAAGTTGTTGGAAATGAGATGATAAATACAATTTGATCACCAACTCTGACAAACTCTTTTTTTTCTTTTTTTGGGGGGTCCGATCATGGGGCCTGAACTCTAGACCTGGGCACTGTCCCTCAGCTCTTCAGCTCAAGGCTAGTGCTCTACCACTTGAGCCACAGCGCCACTTCTGGCTTTTTTCTTTTTGCTTATGTGATGCTGAGGAATCGAACACAGGACCTCATGCATGCAAGGCAAGAGCTTTACCACTGAGCCACCTTCTCAGCCCCAAACTTTCATAAACATTCTGAGTATCTGAAGCAAAGCATGCCCATCATGCAGGGTTTGTTTGGATAAAAGCCCATCTTTAGAAATGAAAGATGGAAAACTGTCTTCCACACAAACTATTATAAATATTTCTGAATTAGTGTTTTATAAAAACATCTTTAAGCAATCTCCTATAAAAGTTATTTTAGAAAATAATTATGTTTATTTTCTTATCTCTGGTGGTTGTAAGCAACAACCTTTGGCTACCCTATAGGATCAAACCAAGAAAATATATCCAAGTGTGCACACATGCAAAATTATTTTACAAGATGTGGATATGCATCCATTATTAAAATTTGGGAGGATAAAATCCTCTCCTCTTACCCATTCTGAAAATATATAGGCAAGCTTTGGTTATATAAAACCACTATTAGTGCCATGACTGGGTATTGTCTAAATTCTACCTTAACAGCTTCTACCTTAGATTCTTTACCACCTTTCGCTGAATAAGATGGTGCCTACCATTTTCAAGCAATGAGTTTACACCAGTGATGAGCATCATTGTGCTGCTTTGCTTTAGCTACAAAATGCTGTGCATATTCCACCTAAGTCATCCTTCCAAGTGTTGGGGGATAGCGGCAGCCTTCTTCCTGAGGAATTGCTCTGATGGCTTGATGGGGTTATAGGAACCTAACATCTACCATTTTAACTGAGTAGATCTTTGACCTTATTGTTGGGAGTCAGCCTCCCTTGACATTTGATGTTAATCACAGACACTGAAGAAACAGTTCAGTGAACTGGAATTGTCATCTGTGACCAACCAAATCTCCCTGGACACCACTATTGCTCAGTGGAGCTTTAACTTGTTGTGCTGAGATGTCACACCTGCCAACCGGCTCTCACATTTTCCCAAGGACTTGCTAGGGCTCCTTGTCTCCCTGTCTCTAAATGCAACATATGTTAGCAACATTCATTGACAGGTTTCAACAGTATGTTTTCCTCTAGTCAAGCTGTTAGTTCATTGCGTTGTCAAATACAGGAATTTCTCTTTCGTCCCTGAAGAATTCCAGAACCACAATGAGAAGTAGGGGGAAATGGCAAGCATATCCATCAAGATTTTCCAGCACTTGCTTAGGTGTTTTTATACACTGTCTGCCTTCTCTAGAGAGTATAAGACTGAAGAAATATACACAAACATCACAGAAACAGACAGCTGGCAAGGATGACTGCATATGAAGAGTGCTTGAATGCAAGTTAACTTTAAGTTGTCTAGCTACTTCTAATGGTTCATACACAGCCTGTTAGGTGACCATCATATTAAATCTGATCTCTGCACAAGAGACTGGAAAGGATCATTAATGAGAGAGGAGGCTCTAGGCAGGGAAGATGTGAAGAACTTACCAGAACTTACAGGTGATCCCTAAGTTGCTTTCTTCCAATTATTAAAACCATGGAAAGCAAATAAAGGTAAATAAAGGCTAATGACAGTATGTATAAGGCTAGATCTTTTTTATTTAATGCTGAGTGATTGATATTGAAGAAAATTAGGAGACTGGAGTGAGGAAAATTTGAATTTGGGTAATCAAGGTTAGCAAGTTTTTAAAACCATAAAAGGTGAAGTTGATCATTCTTTTAAGTGAGTTCTGAGCAAGCTCCTTGGAACAATGTCTCAGTCTAGAAAGGTATATTGTATTCCAGAGATGCAAAGGGAAGGAAGAGGAATTATCTGGGAATTCCAGCAGAATCTGACCCAAGAAGCATGGTTCAGATAAGCACTTCGCTAAACAATCACTTCTCACAGCAGGGTCTGGTAGAGAGAGAGTCATCAGTGTATCCACTACAGTATTGCCCTGGACACCACAAAGATCCAATGCCCTTCATCTATCAGGCTGTACTCTGGGCTTCTTGCTGTAATAGCATTAACTAAAGTAAGTAACTAAACAGCTGTCACCAACAAGGCCTTTAGCTATTCCAGCTACATTAAATCAAGAGCAAGAGAGAAAGGTAAACCTTTTCCTCCTGCCTCAATCAAGCTAGAAAGGCACTCTTTCTAGTAAGGGCACTTCATGGACTAAGTTAAGCTGGTAAGGCAGATTTATTCACACAGTGAAAAATAGGTTTGTTCATTAAACACTGAAAGCCAGCTAGGCACTGGTGGGTCACATCTGTAATCCTAGCTACTCAGGAGGTTGAGTTCCATGGGTTGAGGTTCAAAGCCAGGTCAGGCAGGAAAGTCCATAAGACATCTATTTCCAATTAACCACCAGAAAATCGGAAGTGGAGCTGTGGCTCAGGTAGTTGGTAGAACTCTAGCCTTGAGCAAAAATGCTCAGGGACAGTGTCCAAGCTCTGAGTTAGAGCCCAATAACCGAAAGAAAAAAAATTAAAGCCAAAATGATAAGCTTAATTAAAAAAAATAAAGGTTTACATAAGCTAACTTCCTATCTCCCTATCAGATTTACCTCTTAGATAAGTGCAAAAGATGAAAACCTGGCTGTGTTTTGATTTTAAAGAATACTTTTATTAATCCGTATAGCTAACAACAACGAAGAGACACAGGCATGAATTACATTGCCTTCAAGGAGTACAGAAACAATAAATCTTGGTTGGCACTCATGTCATGAGTTCGTTGCAAAGCATGGCGTGCCCTCATCTACTATCAACACCTACCTGAAATAGAACAAGTAACGTGGATCTCTGAGTGAGTGACGTGTTGGCTGAGCTTCCCCAAGGATCCTGTGTCCTGCAGTCCAAGGGTTCATGCGCTCCACCTGCTCTTACCTGGCATGCGCGAGCAGAGAGCATGCTGCCTCCACGCTCCGCAGGGCTGCCAACTCTCGGGACAGCGTGGCCTGTTCCTGTTCACATTTCCTTCAGAAATGTGTCCATCTTTGGAGTTGGAAAGGCAGTGTGACTCAGGGAGATCAGGGGACCTTGTGATAGGCCAAGACGTGAATTTAGAAGCAGAAGGCATGTATTCCTATTTCTAGTTACAAAAGAAAAAAAAAGTAATCCCACTACAACAATCAAGTCTCTAAGGGTGCTTAGTTTCTCATTCAAAAAATATGAGACTTTGCCAGGCATCCGTGGCTGTAATCCAAGCTACTAAGGAAGCTGAGATCTGAGGATCGCGATTCAAAGCCTGCCAGGGCAGGAAAGTCCATGAGCCACTTAAGTCCAATAAACTACCAGAAAACCTGAAGTGGAGCTGTAGCCTGGATCCAAAGAGCTCAGGGAACAGCGCCCAGGCCCCGAGTTCAGGCCCCACAACCGACAAAATACAAATAAAAATGAACCTTGTCATAACCAGCATCCTTGCCAGATTGCTTTCAGGCTCAAATAAAACAATATGTGCAGTCGTTTATTTACATGAAACTAAACTATTAAAAAAAACCTGTTGAAATTGTTTTAAGAAGGGGAATGGCATGGAGGAAGATGAATGAAGAGTGAGATGAGTAGGATAATAAATATATATATATATATACAGATATTATATATGTGTGTGAAAATGTCACAATGAAATGTGCATTGTACCATCTTATTAATACATAATAATAAAAAAGATAGAGAAAATAAATAATAAGTGAAAGTACTTTGTAAACAATGAGATAATCTATAGGTATAAGAAGTTACAGGTAACTATTACTTAAAATTTTATATTATGTAACACTCCAAGCTGCCACGGAGTAGGCCCTCTCCTCCATACTTAATTACTTTTCCCACAGAGGTCAATTAAACAAAGACCCTGTCTCTTCAGTCAAAAGTGCTTCAGCAGAATGTTCATTCTTTCAATCTGATTTTAATCGCCTTGAGACTCAGTGTACACTTGAGTCATGTAATACATTTTCAATTCACATTGATTTATCCATATGCATTTCAACATTCTTCATTTACATTGATTTAGCCATATTCATATTTTTCTCATGATCAGGGTGACAACAAAAAGGAGTAATAACAAAATTAAGGCTGCACCTTTGACAATGTCTGGTTTGGGACTTCTTTCAGTTACAGTGAACTAGAGGAGATGAATATCAGAGCTAAGAACCCTCATTTCACCTTTCCTGGAAAAGCAAGTAAGTGATATTTATAAAGAAGGCTCAATTACATCCCGCCTAAGTTGGCATCAGGTCAGAAACCAATATTTCTTCAGACCCAGCTATGCCAAGAGCACAGTCAAGACACGTTTCAGCCTCCTGATATTCACTTTGTTAAACTGTTAGTTGTTCAAAGGGGTTAGTTACATCATGAAATCTACTCATGCAGACATCATACTTTAGTTATGGTAAACTCAAACTTTGAATGCATGTAAAAATTAAGAAAGAGAGATGTATAGCTAATGGAAACCACTATTAAAAATTAAAATGAAGCCAGGCATTAGTGGCTCACACCTGTAATTCTACCCACCCAGGAGTCTGAGAGCTGAGGATCAAGATTTAAAGCCAACCTGAGGAAGAAAAGCCCATAGGACTGTTATCTCCAATTAACCAGCAAAAAGCCAGAAGTGGAATGTGGCTCAAGTTGTAGAACACTAGCTATTGAGCACAAAAGTTCAGGGACAGGATTCTAAGTTCAAGCCCCAGGACAGGAACCAGGAAGGAGAATCTCCATGAAAATCATATCATGTTAACACATGTCTGAATGACGACCGGAGTCCTTCTTTGTGTGCATCCTTGTCTATGATGCTTCTTTATGAACACATAGCCTTCAAATCTCTTCTGATTCCAAGAGAGGGAATTCTAGGATCCATTCATTCTCCAGCAGATCCCTTAGATCTCAAGAACAAAGAGGTGACTTTTCACAGAGTAGAACTGCTGCTATCAGAAGACTGAAAACACCATCTTCCAAAAACTGCATATATGACATGCATACTCAAAGAGTGGCATGTCCATGCAACACTTCAGCTGCAAACAAAAACCTTAAATGTGGCGGAACAAGGTTGTGGAGCCCAACCTTTAACATTTGAAAAGCAGTCATTGTTGTTTCTCAAGTTTCAGAAATTAAAGATTGCCTTAAGACACGCTGTTGACTTCCTTTTCTCAGAGTATTTGTTTAAGTATAAAGAAATTCAACTGTTTTGTCCACATAGACACACACAAAATGACTAAGGTATGATATATGCCAGGGAGGATTCCACAGGTGTAACTCCTTTGAACAGTGAACTTAAAATGTAACAAAATGGCCACCAGCAACTGGAACAGGTGTTGTTGATGGGTACAAGGCAGTCAGGGAAGGGAGCACAGAGGAGAAGTGGGAGAATACAACAGCAGGTCAAACAGGACCCTCTTCAGGAAGACTCTGGGGGCCCCAAATTCATAAGACCACTTAAGTCACATGCATTCTCCATACATCACAAAGAGAAGATCGGGGTGATGCAGAAATCACTGCATGACTGGACTATTTTCTAAACAGAAATTTTAAATCATTACATCTGATTACGCTTTAAACTAAACAAGATATTGTTCCCCTTGCTACCTAGTGAATAGGGATTTGGGAAGAAGGCCAGTTAGTTACAGAGGTATGAAAGAAATTGCATTTTTATTGTACATTCTAATTGTGTATGGATTGTATTTGTGATCTGCTACTTCTGGTTCTGCTCACTTGCCAAAATCTTAATTCAGATTCTCAGACCAAACCCAGCATGGTGGCACATGCCTGTAATCTTGACAACTCTGAAGGCAGAGATTAGAATTTAGATGCAAGGCCAGCCCAGGCAAATGATTAGTGAGAAGCAAGCTATACAAGGTGGCTCATGTCTGTAATCTCAATCACTGGTGATGTTTGGGAACCCATACACAACATTATTATATTCCATTTGGAGTAGTACTGGAGTTTGAAGTTAGGGCCTTGCATTTGCTAGGCAGGCCCTCTACCTCATACACAGTGCGTTGGTCTTTTGTGGATTTGGTTGGTTTTTTGTTTTTGGGGGGTTTTTTTGGCCTTCTTATTTTTTCAGATAGAATCCCATACATCTTCTCCACAGCCAGCCTCATATCGCAATCTTTCTCCTCTTATACCTTTGACATAGCTGTGATTAGAGATATGCATCATCATGGCCCTATTGGTTGCTGGGATTGAGGGTCTTACTAACTCTTTGACCAGTCTATCCTCTAATCTCATTCTCTACAATTCTGCCTCTTAAAGCAACTGGGATTAGAGACATGAACCAGCCTTATGAAACATTACTAAGTACCCAATTCCCCCCAAATTTGTAGATTTAACTACTAAAATGGCAGGTATCATAGACATTGCAATCTTCCAGCACATTTTCTCCCTGGATTTATGCTTGTAAGAACTTTTTTTGACAGCAGTAGTTTTTACATTTATTACTTACTACTTTGGATGAATTGCTTGGATTTTTAACATTTTATTATTACTGTCTTCTGAATGTCTTAAACTTCTGTTGTTACATGAATACATTGCCTTTGGTGAGTCAAATTAGAGTTTAGATTGTAAGGAAATTATATTTAATGAGATGGAGGGCAGATTTTGCTTGGGAACATTTCATAGTCTTATAGTTTAGGTTTTTATTCCTCTGTGAAACCTAATGATACTTTTTCAACAATGCAGTAAAATTTTTCATAAAAATAAAAGTAACACTGTTTATTCTGTTCAGTTTTTACATGAACACATTTTTTAAAATACAAAGTATAGCAGAGTATTTTATTTCTGTAAGTGGTACTGCAACCAATAAATGGTACATTATGAAGATCAAAGCTAATTGCAGCCTGCTTTCTTTTCTCCTAAGAGGACATGGTTTCCTTTAATCAGGGCCTTGTTGCCAATAAGGCTTTATTTCATCTGGACACAGAAGTGGAACAGTCCAGACTCTTCATTCTCTACCTTGCCAGGTATACTTCTCATGAAATCTGAGGTCAAAGAAAGGAATACACACAGAGAGAATAAGATTGGCCACTCTGAATGCAGATTCCTTGAGAGTCTATATCAAGAACTCAGATTGCTTTTTTCCAGATACTGGACTGGATCGTCTAGATTATTCAGTGATACGGTCTTCTTCTTAGGAACTCATGGACTGATAGGGAAAAATAAGATTTGCTCTAATTATCCTAATGATAACTGAAGGAAAATGGTTGTATTTGCCTAAAAAAAAGCAAAAACAAAACAACAAAAACAAAAACAAAACAAGGAAAGACTCTGCAAAGAAAAATGAGTTTATGCTTGAATGAGTTTGCAAAATCTAGTGTACAAAGTGCCCTGGAAAATCATGAGGAAACCATGGGTTGTACCCAAGGAGGCAGGGGAAAGAGAAAGGTCTTAAAGACAATAGGACTGAAAGGGCTTAAGGGATTAGGTAAATTGTTTCAAAACTATCGTCCTTGATTTCAAAGCCTAGTGACAAGGTAGCTTACCTCCAAGGTGAACAGGTCAGATGTCTTCACAGACATGGCTTTTGTGCATGTCTATAGATTCTATGCAAAGTTGTGCCTAAGTGGACTGTCATGAAATCATTCCTATTATCGGGGCAAGGGTACATGAGGACCCTTCCTTTATGATCTAATTCCATTGCTTTTGGTTTTGACATAAATGGCTCTATTTTTTTGTTTTGTATAATGAAATACTTATTTTAATAAATAATCTTATTTTGACAAAGGACCTCAGAGAGAGAGATAATTCACAGAACCCTCAGATGCTTCTGAAACAGCATCATTAATGTTATCTATCCAAAAGATGGCACCGCTGGTGTCATAGGTCCAGATGCCAAAGCATCTTTAATATTGAGAGCTTTCTCCTGTGTATCAAACGTAGTACCAGTTGGAACAGTAGAGAAGCTCTAAGAAGAAATCAACACTATGGGATGGGAGGTGATAACTGTTAGGTTTTTTAAAAGAGTCAGGGACCCATTTATGTTAGGTTTATAAAAAGAGGTAGCCGAGTAAGAACAGCAGCATTCACGTGGTATTCAAGTAAGGGGTAGGTTTATTCAGTAGACCTGCTGGGACCAGGCAAGGTTGGCACTCCACGTGGCTGGGAAAGGCCTGGCAATGAGAGAGAGCTGGGAAAGAGAGGAAAGAGCTAGAAAAGAGCAGAGAGAGAGCAGAGAGCTAGAAACGAACAGAGAGAGAGCTAGAATAGAACAGAGAGAGAGCCTGGGCCTGCGCCAGGCCTTATCTAGGGTATGGGTAGGGAAAGGTGTGGCCACATCAAATTCAGGTGTGACCTCATCGGATGCAGATGTGACCTCTTCCAGGTGTCCCAGTTGCCTAGGTAACACAGGAACTGGCTGGAGACTTTGCTGCGAGGAGGGTGGAGTCTGCTAGCCATCCAGGAGCAGACCTTATAATAACTTCAAGTAGAAGATGGACTTTGAGTTGAGTCTTGAAGAGTGGGTTTCATTTCTCTGGGTAGCCACGAGCACTGTGGCTTGTACAGGTAGACAATGAATCTACAATATAAAAAGAGGAAAGCAGGAAGTCTGGTCATGGTATGGATGTTAGTGAAAATCAGAAGTAGGAGAGGATGGCAGAGGGAAGTATAGAGCAGGGAGAAGGGTGGGAGAGAGGAATTGGGTCTTCCATCCCAGTTATCTCAAAATAATCAAGGCATTGTCAAGAAATATTATCCACTTTCAAAAGCTGCACAAAGGAGGAAGGTAACTTCGTTGAACAAACAATGAAGTCGGCTAGTTATGAACAAAATCCTCAGAACAGGAAATGCCGACTGCGTGAGGGTACATTGCCTTTCTGCTGTATTAGTTCAAGTTGGCTGATTTGAGAATCTGTGCCTCATTAGAAGTAAAAATGTAAACAAGATCAAACAAAATTTACATGAGATGTTTTATTCAGTCGAGTTTTCCCTGAAATTCAAATTGGCTGAATAGAAACAAAAACTATGGAAGACTGTTAACAAAGTCAATTTTTTTATAAAATCCCTGCATATGTCAGCCGTAATTTTACACTCGAGCTGTGAGCTAGAATAAAGAGCTATTTGCCTATGCTCTTCTAAAACTACCCTATCATTTAGAGAACAAAGGTATCTATGACCAAAAAAATTGGTTGGCCAATCTTCAGTAAGTATTTATTGCACTGGAACTAGATAAAATTGGTCACCAAAGGCAGAGTATGGGTAGAAAGTTAGACAGATTAGTACCAGATTATAAATAGTGTTGCTTTCAGTCTCTTTTGTGCTGCTGTCGCAGAATGGTTGAGATTGGGTAATGGATGAAGAGCAGAGATTTATTTCTTACAGTTCTAAAGACAGGAAGTGCAAGGTCAAGGGCCTTCATCTGGCAAGGGCCTTCTGGTGGTATCATCCCAGGGTGAAAGGTGGAAAGAGTGAGGGGAAGGTTGGGAGAATCAAACTCATCCTTTAATCAGGAATCCAGTCCTGTGCTAACTAACCCCCTCCTGCAGTAATGGCATTCATCCATTCATAAGGGCTGAGCTCTCCTGGGTTATTACCTCTTGTAGTTCCCATCTAGCAACACGTTTGCATTGGGGGTTAAGTTTCTAACTCATGAACTTTGGGAGACACATTTGAACTGTAGCAGAATGATGACATTAGAGGAGATCAGTTGCTGCAGGAACACTGTGATATACGTACGTGCTAATAGATCTTGGAGGAAGATTTGTAGGCTTGCTACTCATCATGTGTTTCATGGGCCAGAAACATGTGCCTTAGTTGGAGCCTCACAAGAAATGCACAATCTCAGGCCTGCACTCTGACATACTGAAGCCAGATCTGTCCCACAAGATTCCCAGAGTGACTCACGTTAACATGCAATCAAAGTTTAGAAGCTCTGAGTTTAGTTGAATGGAAAACAAAAATCAGGAAACCACTGAAGTCCTATTTCTACACTAATTAATTACAAAACATTTACCGAGTGCCTACTAAGTGGAAGGTATGGCTTGGATGCAAGATAAGCCAGTTCCTAGCTGAGAAAGTATTTGTTGATTCCCCATAGCTCATCAGACATGATGGCTCTCTCTAATAAACCGAATCCATCTTGTGAAATTTCTAGCCTTGGGCCTGCCTTGTAAACCTGTACACAGCTATGTGAAAACAGCCTGCTTGTCAGAGAAGACTATATCATGTGAAAATTAAGTCTCCTTTTAATAAGCTTGTGACAATATAAAACCCTTAAGTACATTCAGGCCCGATGGAATGGAAACGTATAACATAACCCAGGAAGGCGCTTGCATTGTGAGATATATTTAAAGTAACTGGTCTGTGGAAAGTCTCATTTTGATACAGCTCATTAGGAAGCAATGTTGTTAATATCTACAATGTTGTTGTATCATCTTCTCAATGTACTAGAGTGGGTAAATTCAATGATGCATGCTTTTATTTCCTCTGCTGTAATTCTATCATAAAATATATTTTAAAACATTGACTTGGTTTTTGATCTACTGTGCTTCTGATTGGGAACTATTTTTATAGAAGCTGTGTGCTATGGTGGAGGAGATAAATCACAAATGTTTAAGCTGCCTTCTAGGAGATGTTTAGATGGCTGTGAATACATCAAAGTGCGTTCAGTTGTGTAACATCGATTCATCATTTCTAGGTTGAGCACTAAACGATTCTTAACAAATGATCTTATGACATTGCATAATTACCTTAGCAGTTGGCTTAGCTGTTTCTGTGAGGTTTGACTTTAGGCATTCACACAACTAGCTTTAACACAGCCACACTTCTCAATTCTGGCTCTATTACATGGATGAATTGTGAAATTAATATATATCCTTTGACTCTCACCTTCTTCATCTGTAAGATGGAAGACTCAATCTGTTAAGTTTCTGGTGATGTAACTGGAACCTTTGATTTCTAGTATTAGGTCTTATAATTCAACATTTTTGGAGTGGAGTTTGGGACATCCATTGACTAATATTTTTGTGTGTGTCAAGGAATTCTGTCAGGCCTAGGCCTCCAGTATAGACTTATACGTATAAATGTAGCAGAAGTGTTTTTATTTTTCCAATAGTAGCATGAATCTTTTCTTGTTAGAAATTCCATTCAAGTTTGGAAACTTCAGATCAGGTAACATCTGTAGAGACATGTTACTCATGATGGTAGGTAGAGGAGAGCCTGTGCAATGGCCCAAACTCCAGTCTTTTTTGCTCTAGCAGCAGTATCTCAGGAATTTTACCCATCCGGTGTAGATTAGATTGGCACAATTCTACTTTCTTCTATAAATAGCTTTATTTTATGCATTGCTTATAAAATAATTTAGATGACAACTTTGTCTTATATATATCTACCATACTCTGATAAAGCGTTTTATGGGATAGAAGCTTTTTTAGATTATTAAGAATTATCCTAAAAAGGTTTTCTGGCAGAAAATGGAATTCTTGTCCTCATGTTGACTCAATTATCTGCTCAGGAGCCCTGACTTTTGTGTTAGGAATATGACAAATTCTAAATTTTGGTTTGGTTCTATGTGAAAGCATATCTCTTATGGCTTCATCTCATTATCGGTGAACTTAATCTGAAA
>NW_012267286.1:11582864-11587317 GCF_000151885.1 Dipodomys ordii
TTTCAGATTAAGTTCACCGATAATGAGATGAAGCCATAAGAGATATGCTTTCACATAGAACCAAACCAAAATTTAGAATTTGTCATATTCCTAACACAAAAGTCAGGGCTCCTGAGCAGATAATTGAGTCAACATGAGGACAAGAATTCCATTTTCTGCCAGAAAACCTTTTTAGGATAATTCTTAATAATCTAAAAAAGCTTCTATCCCATAAAACGCTTTATCAGAGTATGGTAGATATATATAAGACAAAGTTGTCATCTAAATTATTTTATAAGCAATGCATAAAATAAAGCTATTTATAGAAGAAAGTAGAATTGTGCCAATCTAATCTACACCGGATGGGTAAAATTCCTGAGATACTGCTGCTAGAGCAAAAAAGACTGGAGTTTGGGCCATTGCACAGGCTCTCCTCTACCTACCATCATGAGTAACATGTCTCTACAGATGTTACCTGATCTGAAGTTTCCAAACTTGAATGGAATTTCTAACAAGAAAAGATTCATGCTACTATTGGAAAAATAAAAACACTTCTGCTACATTTATACGTATAAGTCTATACTGGAGGCCTAGGCCTGACAGAATTCCTTGACACACACAAAAATATTAGTCAATGGATGTCCCAAACTCCACTCCAAAAATGTTGAATTATAAGACCTAATACTAGAAATCAAAGGTTCCAGTTACATCACCAGAAACTTAACAGATTGAGTCTTCCATCTTACAGATGAAGAAGGTGAGAGTCAAAGGATATATATTAATTTCACAATTCATCCATGTAATAGAGCCAGAATTGAGAAGTGTGGTTGTGTTAAAGCTAGTTGTGTGAATGCCTAAAGTCAAACCTCACAGAAACAGCTAAGCCAACTGCTAAGGTAATTATGCAATGTCATAAGATCATTTGTTAAGAATCGTTTAGTGCTCAACCTAGAAATGATGAATCGATGTTACACAACTGAACGCACTTTGATGTATTCACAGCCATCTAAACATCTCCTAGAAGGCAGCTTAAACATTTGTGATTTATCTCCTCCACCATAGCACACAGCTTCTATAAAAATAGTTCCCAATCAGAAGCACAGTAGATCAAAAACCAAGTCAATGTTTTAAAATATATTTTATGGTAGAATTACAGCAGAGGAAATAAAAGTATGCATCATTGAATTTACCCACTCTAGTACATTGAGAAGATGATACAACAACATTGTAGATATTAACAACATTGCTTCCTAATGAGCTGTATCAAAATGAGACTTTCCACAGACCAGTTACTTTAAATATATCTCACAATGCAAGTGCCTTCCTGGGTTATGTTATACGTTTCCATTCCATCGGGCCTGAATGTACTTAAGGGTTTTATATTGTCACAAGCTTATTAAAAGGAGACTTAATTTTCACATGATATAGTCTTCTCTGACAAGCAGGCTGTTTTCACATAGCTGTGTACAGGTTTACAAGGCAGGCCCAAGGCTAGAAATTTCACAAGATGGATTCGGTTTATTAGAGAGAGCCATCATGTCTGATGAGCTATGGGGAATCAACAAATACTTTCTCAGCTAGGAACTGGCTTATCTTGCATCCAAGCCATACCTTCCACTTAGTAGGCACTCGGTAAATGTTTTGTAATTAATTAGTGTAGAAATAGGACTTCAGTGGTTTCCTGATTTTTGTTTTCCATTCAACTAAACTCAGAGCTTCTAAACTTTGATTGCATGTTAACGTGAGTCACTCTGGGAATCTTGTGGGACAGATCTGGCTTCAGTATGTCTGAGTGCAGGCCTGAGATTGTGCATTTCTTGTGAGGCTCCAACTAAGGCACATGTTTCTGGCCCATGAAACACATGATGAGTAGCAAGCCTGCAAATCTTCCTCCAAGATCTATTAGCATGTACGTATATCACAGTGTTCCTGCAGCAACTGATCTCCTCTAATGTCATCATTCTGCTACAGTTCAAATGTGTCTCCCAAAGTTCATGAGTTAGAAACTTAACCCCCAATGCAAACGTGTTGCTAGATGGGAACTACAAGAGGTAATAACCCAGGAGAGCTCAGCCCTTATGAATGGATGAATGCCATTACTGCAGGAGGGGGTTAGTTAGCACAGGACTGGATTCCTGATTAAAGGATGAGTTTGATTCTCCCAACCTTCCCCTCACTCTTTCCACCTTTCACCCTGGGATGATACCACCAGAAGGCCCTTGCCAGATGAAGGCCCTTGACCTTGCACTTCCTGTCTTTAGAACTGTAAGAAATAAATCTCTGCTCTTCATCCATTACCCAATTTCAACCATTCTGCGACAGCAGCACAAAAGAGACTGAAAGCAACACTATTTATAATCTGGTACTAATCTGTCTAACTTTCTACCCATACTCTGCCTTTGGTGACCAATTTTATCTAGTTCCAGTGCAATAAATACTTACTGAAGATTGGCCAACCAAATGAATTAATATGGCAATAAAGATAAGTTTTCACATGTATCTTTCAAGGTCTCCAGCAACCTTTTTGTGAAAGTATCACCACAACATTGGAGATTTTGCCAAGGTCAGAGTAGATTTCATCATTATAATCATGCCTAAAATGTACAGAGTATCAATACTCAAACACATTTATAATCAGGTCATATATGTGTATATATGATGCATATATGTATATGTATTCTTGCAATGACTCTATGAGAAAAACTTATTTTAATTCCAATTTTAACAGTAAATTAAATTTGATGGACCCTATTCAAATTTACACAGCTAGCCAATGTCATCTAATGCTGGCATATGAACCTACACATTTGGGTTCTATGATGCCTATACCTAACTGCCATATTAAAACACAGAATCTCTCTGTGACTTGGTCAAGCTTTCTAACCTTATTGTGTTTTACAGCTTCAGCATGGAGATTCAAGCCCCATGCTAGAAACTTTTTCTGTCTATCCAGAATCTACTCTTGGGTAGTCCTGGACTTAATTATCTTCTGGAACAATGCCACTGATTTATGTCCTGAAACAAAGGCTAATATTGCTGGGACATAAATATAAATGATAAATGCTTTATGAGGCTAGCTCACCAGGACGTAACATTTGGCTGGTATAGGGAGAAAAGAGGGCTGATAAGCTCTAAGTAATTTCTTCTCTTTATACATGTAAAAAGTTCCCGAGGAATCTCATGCCTTTAGTGGGATTCTCAAGTCTGAGACTTGCAAATTTTTGTCTAGGCTGGCCTCAGAAATATAAAAGAACCTACCCCATGTTTCTGGGCTGATATTTTCTGACAATCTACATTTGACTTGCAAATCTTTCCATAATTAAGGAAAAACAAATATTGTGTACATTTATACATACAATCCTCTTATTTAGAGAGAAATAAGATACAGCATTATGACAAGAACAAAATCATGCAACCATTTTAAGAGACAAGTCACTATGGCAACAATTTCTCTGATTAAATTTAGAGAGGCAATGCCTTCCGCTTCTGGAATATTCAACTTGTAGTAGTAGATATTACATACTGCTTCATACTGGGTCTTGTTTTTGCTTTTGTACTAGATAACTCTTCATGTTACCTTACTTAATGTAAAATCCTGTATCATAATAAAGAATAAATCCCTTTGCATACTTAATCATTAAACTGAAATCATATTGGCTAAAGCATTCTCAGATTAAAAATAGTGATGGTTATGTCATCCAGAATACTAATAGAGGGAAATACATGTTTTGAAACAATTGGAGGAGTCTACAGTCAATAACTTGAATTGTCTATAAACTTTATATTTTCCAGAAAACAATTGCCTAGATTACAAACAGAAAGTAATATAATTCCATATCAATAATAATAATAAGGTTCGATTAAGCAGTAGCAAATACCTTCTAGATTTCTTGCAAACAGGGAAGTCCATCAATTTTGTCCTAATTTAATGATATTTCCTCAACACCATTTAGCCTCTTTCTTGCTGCACTGAACCAAAGAACTGAAATTTCAGAATAGTAGTAATATCAGTACATATAATGTCACTCACTAAGCACCTGAGACATGCCAGGACTTGATTTATAAGTTTACTTCAACCAAGGGAAGCTAGAGATTGAATCCACTTAAAGATTTCATGTTTGTTTGTAAGGAAGATATAATATTTAGCATTGATTAAGAGTTTCTCTTTGAATCCTCACAATTCTATAAGTTGCTATATAAGACTTTGAATATTGTACAGATCAACTTCTATGCCCTGTTGAATCTTTCCTGAATCCATTATACAGATTAAGAAATCCGATCATGCCGGGCGCTAGTGGCTCACGCCTGTAATCTTAGCTACTCAGGAGGCTGAGATCTGAGGATCGCAGTTCAAAGTCAGCCCAGGCAGGAGAGACCTTGAGACTCCTATCTCCAATAAACCACCAGAAAACCGGAAGTGGCGCTGTAGCTCAAGTGGTAGAGCGCTGGCCTTGAGCTGAAGAGCTGAGGGACA
>NW_012267286.1:11589127-11602464 GCF_000151885.1 Dipodomys ordii
AAGAACTTATCTACTGGTCCTGTTCACTGGAGCCACACTTCCGGCTTTTTTCTGCTTATGTGGTGCTGAGGAATTGAACCCAGGGCCTCACGCATGCAAGGCAAGCACTCTACCACTGAGCCACCTTCCCAGCACCAAGCTCTGGCTTTCTAATTGGCTTAAAGGACTTGCTTGTTTTCCACTTTTGTTATTGAAATAGAAGTGGCAATCTGCTTTCAGGGCGCAGCCTATCAGCAGTCTCCTTCCTCAGCTTTCCTGACCTTCAGGCTGTGCAGCTGCCTCTGTGGAGTTAAAAATGGACTGTCAAGCTGGCTTTAATTTCTGAGGCTCTGCCTGCAAACGTCCTCCCACTGATCTGTTTATCACACACCCTCCTTACCCCTTCTGTGGTTGTTTTTCTTACAAGAGTTTTTAGCCTGGGCAGCTGATTTTGTCTTTCAAGGCTATCACATGCAGATCTTTCCACATAAAAACCTAAGAAACCAGGAGCCAATGCTAAGATCTCACCCGGTAGAACATACTCTTCTGGAAGGCATGTTTTCTCTCATATGTAGAAGTCAGATCTAAATTATGAATGCATGTGTAAAACATACAGGGTCATATGTATATATACACAAACATAGTAACTGAAGTATGGGATATGCAGGGGAGAATTCCAATGGCATAACTCCTTTGACCGATTAACTTATAGTCTAACCAAATGAATACCAGGCAGCTGAAATCTATGTGGTGGGTGGCGATGAGGTCAAGGTAAGGAGGGCAGATAAATGGACGGAGAAGGATGGGCGGATGCAGTCTTAATATGCAATGTGCGCACGGGGAAATGGAACTGGGAAAAAATTGGGGAGATGGGTGGAGTTGAGGGAGAAAGAGAAAAGGGGCGACATTGATCAAGATGCATTTACTGTTGAATTAAAACCCTTTTGTACAACTATACTGAAGGATAATGAAAAATTAAAATAACAAAAAGAAAGAGGGAAAGGAGAAAAGAAAAAGAAGAACGGCCCACTTTCTCCGGGCATTGATTGCTAGCGACATTTTCATCTTCAGATCCACCCAGAAGCCCACCTCTGAAAGATCCTCTGCTCCTGGTGCACAGAGCGGAGGGGGGGGGGGGGGGGGAAGGAAGGGATTGCTTAGAAGCTTCCATAGAAAAAAACCCACGCGTATGAGTGTGGGAGGACAGTCTGTTTCCGGGAGTCCTTTCTTCCTCTTCGTGCTCGGATTCCTAGCTGCCCCAGAAGCCTGTGGGAGTTTACCCCCAGCCCAACGTAGAAACCTCGTTCTCCTCCTAGTCCAGATTGCCAAAGTTCCTCCTGCCAGAAACTTCTGCCTCTGAGCGGGGTAATGGCTCCCAACTACCCCGCGGACGGAGGAGGCGGCGGCTGGCGATCCCCGCGAGTGGATGTGCTCCGTGTCTTGGCCAGCGTCCCTTTCCTTCTTTCCAGGCCCCTCGCGCTGCTGTGGGCCCGGAGTCTTCAGGCCAGGCCCAGCCTTCCCGCGGAGAAAATGCATTAGTCACAGACCAACCCGGCGCGAAGGGTGTCCGGGACCCTGGAGGGGCTGACCGGGACCCTCCCCTAACCCCGGGGAAGCCCCTGCGCGCTGGGTGGGAGCGCAGCCTGGAGCTGGCGTGGGGGGTGGAGGCCGGAACACGCGCATCCAGGATGCTTGCCGCACCGAGACCTGCGCCAGGTGTTCCGGGGTGCCGCGGGGGAGGGGCGGGGTGGGACCGCGGGTCACGGTAACACCCCCAGGGAAGCCTCGGGGTCAGGTCAGCCTGGGGATGCAGACACGATCGCTTGGGGAGTGGGGCTGGGGGGGGGGCGCGCGCACCTTCGAATCCAGGTTAGCTGGAAAGCGAGGTGATCACTCTGGGGGGCGTGGTGCACCCAGATTAAGTCTGGGTGACCTGTGACCTGACGAATGGAAATAGTTGACATCCCCCTAACTGAGATTATCCCTCCCCACCCCCAGCCCAACTCCAACTCTCCGAGAAATCCAGACACCAGTGTGCAAGCGACCTGACCCCAGGGGGCGGGGCAGCGGCCGGGTGGGCGGGGCGGCCCAGGGGGCGGGGCGCCGGGCTATAAAGTGCCCGCTGGCCCCAAGGTGGGAGAGGCTGCCTGGAGTCTGCGCCGGGTGCTGTTGGTGGGTGGCCAGCCCGCTGCGGATCCGGGCTGGGATCTCTCGATCCCTGGCCGGAGGGGGTGGCGAGTGTCTGCCTCGATTTACCCCCTGGGTGTTCCTGGTATTCCACACCGCCGGGTGGGTCCAGGTGAAGTGCACGCAGGTGAGCCTCACCGCTCTCCAAACTGCACTTCCTTTCGCGTTCCTTCGGGCTGTGGGCTGTGTCGTTGGCCGAAGCCGTTCCCGGAGCTCTGTCAACTGGAATTGCAAAGGCTCCTGTTGGCACACGCACACACACACACACACACACACACACACACACACACACACACACGCACAGAGTTCCTGGGCTGCTGGGCCCTGGAGACGCTGGGCGGTTTTTGGTTTTGTTTTTGTTGGTTAAGATCCTCTGCACGTCTGGTTACTTTTGCAAATCTCTTTTTTGTTGTTGTTGTTGTTGTTTTTCTCTCCCCAGAAGCCCAGAAAGGCCGTTCTGCCCCGCGAGGGAAACCTTAGCCGTTGACCATGGTTGCAACTGGCAGTTTGAGCAGTAAGAACCCGGCCAGCATTTCAGAGCTGCTGGACCGTAGCTGTCACTCGGGCAGCCTGCTAAGTGGTGAGTTCCCCACCCCCCACCCCACCCCTTTGTCCCCTCCAAAGGTCGCAACCCTCCACAGACCTCACACCCTCCCTCCCTTTAGAGAGGGTCGCAAGGTTCACCCAGGACCCCTTTCCAGACTTCCCCAAGGTGGATCTGTTCATGACAAACGAACATAAAATACCCCAAGGGCTGCATCCGTCTAGCGTCGATCCAACCGCTTGGGAAGTCCAGTTCCTTATCCTAATTGGCTGTGAAAGTAAGCGTACAGTAACGTGCCTTTTAACAAAGGTATTTGTGTGCCTGAGTAGCCAGCATCCTCCCTCCCTCCCTCTCTCCCTCCCCTCTCTTGATCTCCCCCCCCCCACCACTCCCCAAATTCCAGTGTGCCCATTTGCTACCAATTCCCTGCCTTCCCCTCTCCTCAGAGACTACTCATCTCCCATCTGTTTTGGGGTGTTTTTTGTTTTTGTCACTAGATCAGTTATGCCTTTACAGTCTAATGTAAACAGAATAACACAAAAATGTATTCTTTGGTATCTAGTTTCTTTCCCAGAGCCTAGTAGTTTGGAGATCCTTCCATGCTTGCTGGGATCGGTGTGTTCCTTTTTATTACCGAGTAGGATTCTATTTGTGGATGTTCCCATTATTCCATTCTTAAGGTCAGAAGGAAACTTTGCACACAGCAGTGGTTCTACACTGCTTGTCCTAGGCAATTTTAAGCAACAAGTTGTTAAACAGCACTCTGCCACCAAAGACCCGATTGAGCATAGATACAATACTTAAATTTGGTGGGGGTGGGAGAAAGGGTAGGGTGGTCTTTCTGATTTACAAGGTAAAATTAGGTGGTGATCTAATTTTATAGGCCCAGACTCTACAATTTTCTTCTCTTCAGCATAGCTTAATGATGAAGCTCTTAATAATGTGGAATGTATTAGTTGAATTTTTAAAAAAGCAATGTTCTCCATGAATATATGAAGTGGAGAGAAGAAAGCTAATGGGGTGAAGGAAGTTGGAGTTGGTTAGCAGGCAGGCAGCTGCTTGTGCCCTGCTCTAGTAACTGTGGTATGACACTCTGTCAAGTGTTAGGATTAATTTGGGAGGTAGTGGCCAAGTGTAGACCTATCTTTTTTCCTTTGAGCAAATCTAATTTTGTTTCCCTAGGTCTATTTTGTTTTGCTTGGCTAAGAAAAACTACCTAGCCAGTTATAAATAACCTCACGAACCTCAAAGGTCTCTTCTTCTCTGAGCAATCTTTAATCAAAGTAGTTGGAACTAAAATTGGGTTTAGAGGCTATTCTAGTAAATACTTAAAAAAATAAAAACATTGTAACTCTGATAGGTTTTTTTATGTCATCCATCAAGCTCCCAATAACTCACTTAAGAACAATTACAAAAATATTCTGTATTTTATAGTATATGTATTCTTAGGGGGGAAAAAGACAGTATCTCAATCAAAAAAAATTGTAACAAGTTTAGTTGCAGGTATGATTAATGTTTTCTAAAGCAAAACTAAAAAAGAAAAAACTTCTGAAACAAATAAGCAAGAAAGGAAATCACTAGAAATTTTAGAAGATTGACAATAGAGTTTTGACATATAAGCACATGTATATGTGATGTCTATATGGTTTTTCAATTTAAATTAGCATACCTTTATTCTATAGATAAATTTTCAATTTTGTGATGTTAAATGACTTACTGTATTATCTAACTAGCTTAACAAAAAAATAGATGGTTAGCTCCCAGTGAAATATTAGAAACGGATAGAGGGTGGTATCATGACATACACCTGTAACCACAGCACTTGAGAGGTAGAAGAAAGAGGAAAGTGTGTAGAAGACTAGCTATACCTCCATTTCAAAAGAGAAAACAAAAACATAGACAAGAAAGAGGGAGGAGAGAAAAATACAAAGAAAAACCAAAGATTTAGTAGCTAAAAGGAAGCACCCAGTGCTGCTATCTTGTTAGGTTTGGATTTTTGTTTGTTTGTTTGTTTGTTTGCCCTCCTCCTAGATTTTCATCTAAAACTTTGATTTCCTACAGACTTTGACTACTGGGATTATGTTGTTCCTGAACCCAACCTCAACGAGGTTATATTTGAGGAGACAACCTGCCAGAATTTAGTGAAAATGCTGGAGAACTGTCTATCCAAATCCAAGCAAACCAAACTGGGTTGCTCCAAGGTCCTTGTTCCTGAGAAACTGACCCAGAGAATTGCTCAAGATGTCCTTCGGCTTTCTTCCACAGAGCCCTGTGGCCTTCGAGGCTGTGTCTTGCACGTGAACTTGGAAATCGAAAATGTATGTAAAAAGCTGGATAAGATTGTGTGTGATGCTAGCGTGGTGCCTACCTTTGAGCTGACGCTTGTGTTTAAGCAGGAGACCTGCTCCTGGGCTAGCTTTAGGGACTTCTTTAGTAGAGGTCGCTTCTCTGCTGGCCTTAGGCGAACTCTGATCCTCAGCTCCGGATTTCGACTTGTTAAGAAAAAACTTTATTCTCTGATTGGAACCACAGTCATTGAAGAGTGCTAAGAAGGTTGCAGGGAAGGGGGGAGGGAGTATTCAGAGCTCTTTTATGATTGGGTAATAAAAGGATGCAGCTATTCACTTAAAACCATTTGTAGCTTTGCCCCTGCCTAACTTCAAATTTCTTTCAGCGTTTCTCATTCATAACAACCCCATCCAAGGGGATGTGACTTGTACAACATAACCCAGGAAGGTGTATTTGTTCTACGTGCATCATATTTCTTACGGGATGGAAAGGAATAAGGAAGGAAGGATAATGGACCCCACTTCAGTTTTGCATTTTATTCTATCCTTTTTTTTTTCAGTCTTGGTCCTACAACATGGAAAAGTGATTTGCATAGTTTGCTTTTCATGTCTTTTTTTTCTCCTAAGTTTCCAAAATAATCTTTTCAAATATAGAATCTTATTAAGTTGATGTCTAGCCCATCAGAATTTCCAAAAGCTCACAATTACCTGACAGTTTTCCACTCAAATTTGAAAAGTTTGGCTTATGCCTATAATCTTCGCTACTTAAAAGACTGAGTTCTGAGGATCACAGTTCCAAAGTCAACCTGGGCAGGAAAGTCTGTGAGCTGCTTGTACCCTATTAGCCACCAAAAAGCTGGAAGTGGAGCTATGACTTAAGTGGTAGAGCACTAGTCTTGAACAAAAAAGCTCAGGGACAGTGCCCGGGCCCTGAGTTCAAGCCACAGAACATTTCAGTGTTTTTATTTGTTGAAGAGTTTGTGGCCTAGAGTGTAGAATGAAATGGATGAGTTTAATTAGAACTTCACCTTGGGTAAGAGGGAGTGGAAATGTCAAGCGACCACAGATCTGTTTCATAGTTTCTTTGTGATCTCCTTGCACTTCTGTGATCAAAACTTGATTAAAAACTTTAGCTGTGTTTTAGTAACTCACATTTCACCCTACAAACTTTATGGTATCAGACAAGCTCAGTTTTCCTAGGTCTCAACTCTGGAATGCTGTCTTTAAACCAGAAAAATGGAAATGTTAAACTGGCTTTGTGTATGTCATCCATTTCAGTGAACAAGCAATCAATACCTATCTGTGAATAAAGGAGGGAAAGAGGCTTCTTCTAGCCCGTTCCATGCAGATTCATTTGGTAACTGGTTTCTTTCCATTACATATGCTTAGTATGAACCCTCTCACATGAACCATCTCACCTGTCAGTGTTATTTTGTTTCTTATCTTTTCTGGGAATTTAATTATATGATCTCTCCTTAATCTCAATCTCTGGATGTTTATATCGACCCAAGTCTGCTTTGGGGGTGGAGATGTGGTTCATGCAAGACTAGACAATGAAAAATCATCTTCCCAGATAACCTGTGCACACATGCTCAGCCTCTTTCCACTATCTCTACCCACCCCTTGGGATTAATAAAAGCTTTGTTTTGCTTTGCCTTGTTTTTGTCTTATTCCAACTACTAGATATCTCTCTTGTCTTTTTATGGTAATGAGAGATTGGGTCTCCACTTGACAGTGATCTACTCAGTGTATCCTTGCTGTGGGTTTTGGATGGGAGTTCATCCAGATGTTCTGACCAGCCATTAGCTCTACTTGATCCACATGCATCCCCAGGGTTGTAGAAGTGAAAGTCTTCATCCTGGTGGAACGAAACCAAGTCTGATCCCGTGACTGATATTAGAGGTGACCTCACATGTCACTGCTCAAATGAGCTGGTATTTTAGGAAATTGAGCTCTTAAATTGTTTGGAACAATAACCACAAAGACAGTCTTCAGAGGACTGGGCCAATCAATAGTCAACACTGTTTTGCATGTCTGTCTAGCTGTCTGTCTGTCATTCAGGGTTCTCTGAAAGTCACTGTGTTTCTGTAGCTGGTGACTATGGAGAAACGATTATTATCCTTTTTCACCAATAGTTATCATTTTCACTCTTGTTTGTTTTGCTTAAAAAATGATGATGGCTTCTGGGAGCTCTTGAGTTAAAGGCATTCAGAATAACAGATTCCTGTTAAAGGAAATTAAAGTTTGTCTATTTTGGACAATAAAACATATTTTTAAATCTCTTGTCTGTTGCTGTCTCTTCTGAATTTATTCAATGAACACCCTCAAATATATTTGATACTGTTTGTAGGAAGATAACTAATCCTTTTTTGCAAAGCCAGTTTGTATTCAATTATAATATTCTAATTGTATTTATTGTATGTTTATGTATCAATAAAGAGTTATTTGCTTAAGAATTTTTTCAACTTTTTCATATTTTTGATACAAAGACATTAATAATTTGAGCTTCTATGGCAAATAAGTTTAAAAATAAATACAAAAGTCACAATTCAAAGACTTCTTACACAGCTTTTCCAATGACCAAACACATATACCAAAGTCTGTGAACAGCGTACATATTCATTTGTATTAGGATATTCTCGTTAAAAAAATCTTTTGATTCTCCTATTTTCGTTCAATTTACATTTAAATTTTTTAATAGCCACCTTTTCTGTCTCCATAAATTATGGTCAGTAATTCAGATTTCCCTAACAAGACATATATATACACATAGGTACAAATATATATATACATATATACATATATCATCTATGTGCATGCATCATGCAGTATATATCATATATTTGATACATATATAAGCATATGTGTATATATATGTGTGTATATATGTATATATGTGTTTGTATATGTATTTTATATAATATATGCATAAATAAAGTATATACTTGCATATATGTATATACACATATATGTAAGAAATGATACATATAAAAGGCATATTTTACACACATAATAGATATTAAGTATCTTACATCAATTATTGATATATATTTAAACAAATAATAGTTGTAACAATAATATATGTTAAAGTCCCATGCAGATTGGCAGATCAAGAGGCACATGCTGAGGAGAATCATCTTCATGTAATTATTCAGTGTTCTGGACTCTGTCATTGATTATAGATTCAAACTACTCCATTGCTTCCTCTGCATCTGCCACAGACAAAAGGAGAGCGGGATTGGGAAGGATCTCATGGAAAAATATAGGGGACCAAATTGGAGATGGTGCACAAAAGTTCTGCCTTCCTTCCCTGTAACACTCAATAAGTTATAAGAGTTGCTGGGCAAAGTAGTCAAATGGTATGCCCCAGGGGAGATGGGCTTAATGAACTGCCAACACAGGGAAAGACTAGTTAAACCAGAGAAACAATAGAAAACCCAGATACAAGGCTCTTTCTGTATGTATGGAAAGCTTAATTTATGGCCCAGTAGGCACTTTGGATCAATGGGTAAAGGGTCATGTTTTCAAAAATAATAACAATTATTTGTGGAAAAAATTGAAATTTGATGCATACACATTGAGCATTAATAAGTCAATTCCAAACTAATTGAAGAAACAAATAAGAAAGAAAATTAATGGAACACAAATAATTTTTGCAATTTTGCTACATGGAAAGTTTTTTAATAAGCTGCACTGAAATGTCTTTTGATGAAGTCCTATAAAGAAGATAAAAATGAAATTCTTGAACTTCAAGAAAGCATCTTCAATACACATAATTGAGAAAAAGTTACTGCCTAAAATAAATTAACAATTATTTCTAAGTGTTAAGTAAAAACACAACCCAAAAGAAAATATATAGCAAAGCCTGAATAGGCCTTCTACAGACAAAGAAAAGTGTATGAAAAGATTCTCAACCTAAGTAATAAAGAAATGCCAAAAAAAAGCAGAATAAGACATTGACATTGGTTTAAAAAATGATGATTCCTAAAATTGATACAGATTAGGGAAAAAGTTTCAGTGTTCTAAAATACTTATCCTAGCAGTCTAACATTGGCTTATAAAGTTAATGATAGACAAAGCGATCATAATTTTAGTTGTCAAGCAGTGTTCTTTAAACTCTTTGCTTATTGAACATCTAACAGAATTTTGTGAAATTTTTTCTGCCATATTTCCAAGTTGCCATTCAATTGTTTTGCCCTATGTTTAAAAAGTTGCAAATGAGGTAAGCTGCTATGTGTGGTAAAACAAACCTTTACAAATAAAACTATTACATCATTTTGTGAAATATTTCCAGTGGGATGTAAATAGCACAGTGCTTTGGCGCCAACGTCTATCTAGAAAACACTAAAATAGGTCTTCAACAGACTGTTTTTTTCTCAGTGTTTTTCCTTTGTTCTTGTATCTCACGAGGTCATTTTTCTTATGCTTAATTTAATGTCATATATTTTAAACTTGAAAGTCATTAACATTTTTTCTACAATAAAAACAAACTATGAATTGACATTCAAACTGGTTTGATAATGTGTCAAATGATTTTTTTATTGCGGTTTCCTGAAAAGTATACAATGATCAAAAACCAGCACTCTCTATGTGTTCAATTTTATAGAAACAATGAAACACTAAAATATTAATAAGCTATTATTTCATGAAGCAACTCTTTAAATAGTGTGTATATTTAGGTAAACATGACTTTTGCTAGAAATTGAAAGACAAAATTTCCTGTTTTGTTTCTATAGAGAAAATGTATTCATATCAGTAAGTGAGAATGAAGGGAATTTTGTTATAACTATAGCATCCAACATTTGGCCTATTTTCAAGAGATTTACTCAAATCATCTAAACTATAACAAAATTTATTTTAACTGATTGGCTATTTCAATTTTTTCAGTATTTTTTTAAATCATAAGACTGAGGCCAACTGACTTACAAAAGGACTTGTTTCCTCTTTTACTAGATTGGCCATACCACTGCACTAGTGGGTGACTGACAAACAGAATGTTTCTTGCTCACAGTTTTGGTAGAAATCCAGGAAATAAAGTGCTGGCACAGCTTGTTTCTTCTGAAGCCTTTCCCTTGGCTAACAGGCAGCCATCTTGTTTCAACGTTTTCTCACTGTCTACTTCTGAGTTTATAGCTGTGTCCTGCTCTCCTTTTATTTTGTAAGGACAACAGTCATATTGGATGACAGCCACTCTAGGACATTATTTTTTATTGCTTCATCACAGACTCTCCAAATACCTGCTGATGTACTAAACGACAATATATGAAATTTGGTTGGACACATTCAACCATGACAGCAGATATTTAAATAATTTATTTTCTTCATGCTATGTTAGAAGCATATGTCATGCTTTTATTTAGTACTCGACAGTGTTCTCTACCCTAAAATAAAGTGTGAAGTTAAGGTTGGCCAACAGGAATAGGTAAGATGCCTTTGAAAAGTAGAGAAAGAAAGTGGAAATCAGGATCTGTATCTTGGGGATGTTCAAACAAAGATCAATCATAGAAAAGAGCATATTCAGAAGTAGAGGGTTTGGAAATGGTTCCCTTAAAATCTGTGTACCCCCTTCTATAGCTAGATAAGAAATAAGAGGTTTACATTGGCATACCCTAGACTAAATTTCTAGTTTTAAGACTATTGCAATTTACTCTTTATAATGGACTGGATAATTCTACAGAACTTCAGCTTCACACTAGGTGGAAAAGCTATGTGGAAGCAACAGATATGTCCATCTGCTGCAGAATGGAGGAGTACATTGTGGTGCTGTCACAAGTGGAAGGCTAAGCAGTAATAAAAATGAATAGTTTACATTATAAACAGCACAGATGAATCTTGGGGACATAGTATTGAGTACAAGAAATCATAAGGGAATCATAAATAGCTTCTTTCTCTGTTTATATAATGAGCAAAAGCTCTAAAACCAATTATTTGGGGGACATATGTATGTTTATGATTTATCTAATTTTTTTAATTTTAGTAATTTGTAAACTCAGCATTACACTCCTGTCAGACAAGCCATAGGCCTGGATTTGGGTCTAGGCCTACTATTCTTGTGAGCTATGAAGGAAAGTGTGTACTGATGTAAATGGGCTGATTTCACACTGCTTGCTCTGCAGAAGTCACAAATTCCTTTTGTTTCTGACTCAGGAGTCTGTCTTACAAGTATCCATGAAATTGTGGCAGACTAATGCTATCTCCAATAAAGGTTTCTTGTTTGAGTAGTGAATATATTTACTGAGATGGTAAAGTGTATGGGGACAGTGAAACGTTTTTGTGGACAAGACCAGGGATGGACTCCTTCAAGTTGAAGGCAGACCTATACATGCTGTTGAATCCTGACTCCTTATGCTTTGAGTATATTTGGTACCTCTCTTTTTGGCCTGAGTTATAAAACATAGTCTTAAATTTTCTGGGCACCAGTGGCACATTTCTATAATCATAGCAACTCAGGAGACTAAGATCTGAGGTTCTAGATTTTGAGACCTGAGCAAAGAAGTCTTTGAGATTCTTATTTCCAATTAACCAAGAAAAAGCCAGGAATAGAGGTATGGCTCCAGTGTTAGAGCACCAGCCGTGAGCAGAAAAGGCTAATCAACAGCCTAAGGCCCTGAGTTCAAGCCCCAGTACTGGCACACACACACACACACACACACACACACACACACACACGTTAAAAGTTGAGAACAGTTAACACTTTAAAGGAAATTTAATCTGGAGCTGTAGTTAAGAATTTTGTCTAAGAGAAAGGAAGCAAGCACTATTCATTTATTTGGGTCACAAATTTTTTCCTGGTTATAAATATTCTTAAGCCAGACAGTCTTTTGCAAATCCTGAGGAGATAAAAAGTACTTTATTGCAAAGTCACAGTATTCCTGGGTGCACTATGGGTGTCAAAGTTCCAGACTGATTTTAATGCAAAGCCTGGAAAAATACTGCTTTAGTTCTTCATAATGATCAATCCAAACTATTACACTCAAATCCTTCCATCTCTCAACATTCAAATGATTGCAGGAGAGGAAAGGTATTAATTTTTAAATGAGTTCTTCTTGCTAAAGGATAATATGGTTAAATGCTCACATACAGATGTCTCTTATGGCTCGTCCATATAAGTTGTGTTCCTCATTAATAAGCAGAAGAAGCAACAGTAAATACAGTCGCTATGAACTGTGAGGTTTCCCGCCTCAGAGTGTAACTGGAAGAGCAATGCACGAGGTTGCAGGGAAGAAAAGCATCACTGGACTACGAGCATTGCTGTTCTGAGTTAGTTTGTGTTTATTACTGTGGGTTTACAGAGTATCACAATGCATACGGTTTGCAACACATTGTTCATGATAGTCTTCTAATACATCTTTACTTATTTCAAGCAAGAAATATAAAGCACTGTCTTCAAGACATCTAGAAATAGACCAGGAGGAAAAGGCAAGAATGACTAAAATGAAGAGAAACCAAGTGTAAATGTAAGGCACCTTTCTCTTCGACCTCATTTCAAGCTTCTAGAGAAGGGCCATCAGTCCTCATCTTTTTTATTTATTTTCCTCTTTATCTGACCCCTATCTTCATAAGATTTGGACTTAGAATTTGCAAAGCTGTCTATAACATTTAAACTAGAAAACCTGTATAATTATTTCTTTGTAATACTATAATACACTGTACTATACTATAAAATATACTATATACTATAAAATATAAACTATATATTATATAGTATGCATAGTCAATATAGTGTATATAGTATGCATATAGTATACTTATTTATCATATATACACCACAAAATACAAAGTGGAAGTCATTACAGATTGGCGGAGTGAAATGAAGCTGAGAAGACCTACTTAGAAAACACCATTGGAACTAAAATCAGTGGAGCCACAGCAAGGTAATTTAAGTCATAAAAGTGGTAAAGTTGGAACTAATTGGTAATAAAGAGGAGACCTACAATTGAGGGCAATTCTATGTTAACATAAAAATAACATAAAGAAGTAACTATGCAGCCAGGCACCAGTGGCTCACACCTGTAATTCTAGCTATTCAGGAGGCTTAGATCTGAGGATAGAGGTTTAAAGCGAACTGGGGCAGGGAAGTCTATGAGACTCTTCCAATTAACCACCACAAAACCAGAAGTTATGCTGTGGTTCAAAATGATAGAGTGCTAGACTTGAGCAAAAAGAGCTTAATGACAGGCTCTGAGTTCAAGGCCCACAACCAAATAAGAAGGAAGAGAAGGAGAAGGAGAAGGAGAAGGAGAAGGAGGAGGAGAAGAAGAAGAAGAAGAAGAAGAAGAAGAAGAAGAAGAAGAAGAAGAAGAAGAAGAAGAAGAAGAAGAAGAAGAAGAAGAAGAAGA
>NW_012267286.1:11602644-11618198 GCF_000151885.1 Dipodomys ordii
GAAGAAGAAGAAGAAGAGAAGGAGGAGGAGGAGGAAGATGAGCAGGAGGAGGAGGAGAAGAAACTATGACCATTCTCAGTCATTGTATGGAAGAATTTAATTTGAATAATGTATGAATCCCCTGAATGACTCCAAATGTCCCTCTTGAGGTAGATGTGGCTGAGCAGGTGAGGATATACCTGATGCTTTCCCTATCACAATGCAAAATTCCTAATAAATACCCTTTCTGTCGCTCCATTGAAATGGAATTCGCCAGCTGCTCAAGCACCTTAATTACCTTGATTGAAATAGAAAACATGAAGTTAGAAAGGTAGAGCAGGCAGAAAATAAGAAACAAGGACCAAAACCTTCATCATGTCCATTAGAAAACAATGAGCCAAAACAACCCTTTTCTCTTTATAAATTAGTAATCTCAAATATCTGTAATAGTAACAAAGTTAAGAGTGAGCCAAATATAGACAGATCATAGCTCAGGGTCTTTACCAAAGTGGTATTTTTCAAAGTCCAATTCATCTGTGATAGGGTCTAAGCTAGTATTGTGGGCTTGGGTACCTTGGCTGAACTATAGAAAGGAATAGTGACCTGGGTTGAAATATCTGACCTATCACTGTGGCCTTGGTGTAGTTTCTTATCGTTAGTCTCCATGTCTGCAGAAAGCAAGGTTAACACATAGGTTGCAGAGTTACTGTGATGACTTAATAGGTGCAAAGCTCTTGGAAGAATGCCCAGCACAAGCTTTGTTGTCCTTATTATTTCTTTTAAGCAGGGCCTTTTCACTCTAATAGACTCTGGCAACGCAGAGAGAGGGCATTAGAGAGATGGCATTAGTCAGAGGATGTAATCTAAAGCTCACAAAGTCACCAAGGGGCTAAATTCCCTCCAGTGTCTTGAATACCAGGTGTGGCCACAACAGACTATTTTAGGATCCCACTCATCAAATAACCTGGCAGCCATGCCCTGGAAGGTTCAAGGAGTTGGCAGGGAGAAGCCCACAGGTGCAGGCCTTTAGATCTCTGCACAGGGCAGGCCACAGATTGACAGACTGTCCAACAACAGACCAATTGTCTTGACTCTTATTTAAGGCAAGAGTCTAGAAGGCATGAGTGAAGTCATTGTGAACCTGCAGAGAGGACTGAAGGCCCACCTTACCTGCAGGATTACACGCATGACTCTCCTTTCCTAAGAGACCAACAGTTTATTTTTAGGCTCTTTAGAGCCTAAATGTAATGGCAGAAATATGGTAACTGACCTCAAACATTTGTGTGTACATTGTAAACATGAGAGTTGTTCAATATCATCTTAAATTCCAAGGGATCATAGCTACTGAGAAATAGATTTGGGCTGATGAATAATAAAGCCTTTTTTAACAGTCTAAACAAGAAAGTTGCAGATTGCCTGACACTGGCTTGCACTTCAACCTTGCACAATCGGTGTTATTTGGTCCCGTTGTGTTGCTGAGTTGGTCCGGAAACCTGCACATTCAAATCCAAATTTCCATCAGTCCATCCACACAGCCCATATCCCCCATAGTGACAATTTGTTGGGGCTGAATGCAAGCTCCTTCCTGTGTGGATGGATGAATGCCTTCTAGTCACCTGGAAATGTCACTAATTATATTACCTGCCTGGAAGGCATTTGATATCTGAGATCATTTTATTCTTAATAAATACCAAGAAAAGTCCTCTTCTGTCATCCAGATTCTGATTCTCAAATTCCCTATATCCCAAAGTCATCCAACAACCTCCATTGTTTTTTATTATTAGTTATTTAGAAGACTAACAGGAATTGTTATATATTCGTTTCAATAAGAATCTCACCCTCTCTGCTTTGAACATATGTCCTATTTGGCAGCTACGGCCAACAGCTGCCATACTTCATCTCAAATTTCAAAGTCACTTTAAGAATAAGGACAGGAAATGCAAGCGCTTCCACATTTTTTATGCACTCCTGTAGCTGACAAGCACATTGAAAACTAAATTGCGACAAGAGCTATCTATTTTTAAGTGACTTCCGTCACATTGCTCCAATACATGCTCCAATTAAAGACTTTGAATTTCATGATACGTCTTTTGTACTTTGTAGGATTTACTGATTTACATTCTCAAGAACATACTGATTATAAACAGGACAGTTTAATTAATATTTTAAGGCAGATCATGTTATTATCACAAGGCAGATCATGTTATTATCACAAGAAAAATGGCATGACATCATTGTTCAAAGTTAAATGGACATAAAACAGATAAACAAGCCAAGGAAACCTAGTCAGATGTTAAAGAAAATAAAGATGTTTCTGCAAAAACTAAATGCTGTTTACTAGAACCTGTACACAAGATGCAGGAGGTGATGTAGCTAAATATAGTGTAAATAGCAGCCTGACTATTAGTCTCACATTCTCAAAACTTAGATACAAGAAAATCTTGAGGGGCAGTCTTGGGAGAAATATGATATTAGCTTTTTTAAAATGTGTCTGCTAAATATTATTCAAGAAAACACTAGTTTCTATAACCAATGTAAGTAAGAAATTGTACAAGACATTATAACTTTATGTAACATAAGCTACCCTATGTTTTTAAAAAAATAAAAAGTAGTTCTACAGTTTTTTACATTGTTTAAAAGTCTAGATGAACAAAAACCCAGTTTCTTTACTTCCATTATTTTGCATTTTATGACACATTTTTATTTCTACTTGTATTATTATAAATTTGAATTGCATTGAAAATTTTTGGAAAAAATTTTGATTCAGAGATTCGTAAAATTTCCTAATTAAGAAAAAGAATCTTAAAGATTCCTGAACATCTGCTCTTTATAGTTCTAGCTCCATTTTAAAGTAATAAATTCTGCAAAACAAATTTGCCTCAGATAGTTTTGTTTCAAAGGCATTCTGGAGATGGTTATCTCTTAGTGAGTGTAAATTATTCCAAATGAAATAAAAGAAACTTACAAAAATGGCATCAACCTGATCCTCATTTTCACATCCCAATAAATGTCTGAGAGAGTGCATATGATTATAGTCATGTGTCTTGTTTGTAGAGCGAAGGCTGGGGAGCAAAAAAAATGGAATCTTGGCTATAGACAAATTGAGTTAAAGTTTGCGAGATACAGAAATGAGTGAAAGCATTTCAGGCAGTATCCCAGCGTGCCTCCTTATAATGGAGTCATATTGTGGTAGGAAAAGAGCATCCGT
Organism: Dipodomys ordii; assembly: GCF_000151885.1. NCBI lineage: Eukaryota > Metazoa > Chordata > Mammalia > Rodentia > Heteromyidae > Dipodomys > Dipodomys ordii. Next base: position 11,605,832 of record NW_012267286.1, read on the forward strand.
GAGCATTGTAAGAGTTTAAATTCTAATTCAGGTATTCACAAAATCACCTGCTTCTGTGAGGTTAAAAAATATAATAATCCTAACAGTCGCAAACAAGAGAACTGACTTAACTGTAGCTCATCTGAAAAAAAATGGCTCACCTAGTCCATCTATCTATGCGCAGGAAAACCTTGGCAACTTATAAAGAACAAGTAAGAGAGGGAAGGTATTAATTTGATGGAAAGACTACCTTTCACTATCGGAAGGACTTCCAACTAAGATAACATCTAATATGTGCTCTTTCTCAATGTTATAAAGAAGCTTCTCCACCACATAGATCCAGCATTCAGCAACCACGACTGCCTCAGAATACTTCACAAAGATGTGAGCCCTTCTCTCTAGAAAAGCCCAATGCCCACACAGCAGAGACACTGTGGAGGGCATATGGTGGTGAGTATTGAACTCCCTTTGACTTTTACGGGCCCCTCAAATTCTAAGATTAAACTGACTTTATAACTGTTTTTTGGTCATACAGAAGTTTGAATTCAGAAGCTTCCATTTTCTAAGTAGGTGCTCTACCACTTGAGCCATGCCTCTAGCCCTGTTTGCTTTGGTTATTTTTTAAGCAGACTTTCCACATCTCCTCTTATTTTTTTTCATTTTTAGACCATAAACCTCTATAACTTCAAAGGTGCTCAGAGAGTCCTAAGTCCTAAAAGTAACATCATAAAATGTTTAGGAAACCTTCACCTGATGCTGTAATGATACCTGACACGCGTGTTCTCAAAGAATCTCTCTTTCCTCATTTGTTGAGACCAAATTCTAATTATTTTGAATCCTCTATGCCTTCTGATTTTTGTCATATCTTCTTTTATCTTGCTCTGAAAAATAAAAAACATGAACTGGCCTAATACAAAACACTGTACATCGAGAACAAAAAAGGCATGAGTTTTGAAGTTACATAAACATTGGTAAATTAATGTAACAGATGACCATGTTTTGTGAATATTAAAGCAATGTTCTTAGTTTCCTCCTTTCAAGTCCTTGTAGTTTTTATTCACCAATCTGAGCCTTGAGGTTTATTGCTCTGGGGAAAGAAAGAGCACAGACTAAGAAGTTATTGATCTGTTTTGATACTCAGAGCTGACTTTCTTGACCTCTCTAAGAGGGGGGGGGTGGCTTTCGGGAGAGAAAGAGATAGCTACATCACAAAGTCCCATAGTTAGCACACAAGACACAGCTGGTGCCACAGATCAGCCAACCCAGGGTATGACAGAAAGGAGGTGGAAATCTACCTTTCCTGCCTAGCAAAATGGAAAGAAGCAAAGTGGGTATGACAAGTGCCTATCTCAGAGGCCAAGCTTGGGACAGAAGGGTAGTAGACCTAGGGAATGTATAAACTCCAGGACTTTTGTCTTACTCCACATGATGGAAGAGCATAAGCTGTAGCCCAGTAAAAATGAGGCAGAAGAAGATCTTAGTTAAGTCCTCCAAAGATGGCAGTTCCCACCTGAGCCCACTGATACAAATCAGTTCATAGTCTGAACAGAGTCACTGGGAAGTCACTGAGATGAAGGCCAACTATTCCAGAGACCTGATGGGTGTCACAGACATTTTAAGGCCAACAGTCAAAGAGAGCTACTCAGCCCTGACCTTGAATTTATAAATGGACAACAATTTTCAACTTTAAGACTAACAGAACAAGCCAGAGTAATCGCTGAGAAATGTTTCCACAGGACCCAAGGAACAATATACAGTCTTGAACTGGATCGCAGACTCGGTGACACTGTAAAACACACAGCCTTCCTTTCCTTTTATAAAAAAAATCTGTCCTGAAATCTTTGTAGTCCCCAAAGTGATTGTGTCTTGTTTTTAATGAGTTAACTGATGGATAGCCGCCCTGATAAAGCTTCAGGATGGGGTCTGCTCATCAGAAAGAGCAAGTGGAGATTGGCTTAGGACTCAGGGGGGACTCTTAGAAGGACAGCAGGGCTGAAGTTTACACTGATCACCAATGGCAGCTGAGCTCCTCGACAGGACTATGTTATGAAGCCTCCACAAATATCCAAGGGCAAAGTGCAGACCTTCTTGGTGGCTGAGCACATGGGAGGTCCTGGAGAACAATACACCAGGAAAGAGTAAGGAAGATTCTCATCCCTTCTCCCCTCCTTGCCCTAACCCTGTGTCTGCTGTAAACCAGTCTCCCTGAAGTCACTTTAGAGTCACCTTGGAATCTAGGAAAGGAAAGGATTGATCATGGATGACATCTTTATGACAAAAGACAGACACTAAAGAATAGCAAAGACCAGCAAGAACAGATCACTACCCAAAATAAGGACAACGATCTATAATGATGAGGCTGCACTCTAGCGCAAGAGGAATTATTCCACAAGAGCTAGATTGCTCCCCTCAAGTGATGAGAGTAATAACAACTTTCCCAGATCCTAGGAGAGCAAGGACTGAGGTAACGGCCAAACAGCCGCCATCTAACCAATCCTAAGACAGCAGACTGTTGGACACCCTGCCATCACCTCTGACACTGGGACACACCTATCATTGGAACTGTTTAATGACAGTTGTCTTTTGTTGTTGCTTTGTTTTGTGTATGTTGGTCCTAAAGCTTGAACTCAGGGGCTGAGCTTTTTTGCTCTACCACTTGAGCCACAACTCCACTTCCAGCTTTTGGGTGGCTCAGGGGAGAAAAGGATCTCACAGACTTTCCTGCCCAAGATAGCTTTTAATCACGATTCTCAGATCTCAACCCCCTGAGTATCTAGGATTGCCTATCAATAAGTTTTTAATAACTCTTTGTCTCTTTAAACCTATAGCTCACGTCTGTGCCCTGTAGATGGCTGAAGATGAGCTGAAATGTTCTCTCTCCATGACTGCCCATGCCACATAATAAATCTGCTTTCTCTACTGTCTTCCTTCCTCCCTTCCTTCTTTCCTTCCTTTCTTCTTCTATCCTTTCTTCTTCTTTCCTTCTTTCCTTTTCTTTCATTTTTTAAAATTTTATTTTACTGTAAAGATGCTATACAGAGGGGTTACGGTTACATGAGTAAGGTAATGAGTACATGTCTTGTTGAGCATTGTTACCCCCACCCCCTCCTTTGTTTTTCTCCCACTATCCCTTCCCTTCCCACCTCCCTCATTCCCCCCCCCACTGAAGTTGTAAAGTTCATTTCCAATATACTGTCTTGTGGATATCATTGTTGCAATGAGTCATCCTGTGTCCTTGTTTCAGCCTTTCTTTCTTCCCCTTCTTTCTTTCTTCCTTTCTCTTTCTCCCTCACTCTCTCTCTCTCACTCTTTCTTTCTCTTTCTTTCCCTTTCTCTCTCTCAGGAAGGTCTCACTTTGTAGCATAGGTTGTTCTTGAACTCATGATCAACCTACTTCCACTTCTCAAGGGCTGGGATACGGATCTGTTATCACTGATGTGATCCAAGATTAGCTCCCAAGTAGCACAGCCTAAAGAAGCAGGGGTAGGAAGAATCGGAGACAAAACAACAATACTTGCAATGATTTATGGCATTTCTATTTGCTACTTGTAGCACAGGCAATTTTATTATAACTAAGTTTCATTCACCAAAGATTAATGAGCCAAATCACTGGACTTTTCTAGCCAGCAGTAAAGATCAAATATTTATAGCCTCTCCCTCTCTCTTCCTGTTCTTGCAGGGGTGGAGAGCCTTTTTTGCTTCCAAGGGTCATTTGGATATTTATAACATCATTCGCAGGCCATACAAAATTATCAGCTTGGGCAGATGGGCCTAGGGCGGCCAATGAGAAGCACTTGTGTCTGGTCTGTCTTGATTTCACAGGCCCAATATGGCCAGCAGGCTGGGGGGCTCCTCCACCCTTGTAGGATGTGTCCCTCCTACCAAGAGCCCTAGTCATTTCTCACTTCCAACAGAGCCACAATCTGATGATTGATGGTGGCTAGAAGGCTCTTGGAAATGGTCACAAAGCCCATAACCACCACAGAATTAAAATTTCTTTCTCTCAGTTCCCAGTTGAGTGTTTTCAATCTATTCCACCTCTAAACCAGATCCAGCTGCTTTTCTTGACACCTGTCCTATTTATTTAGAATAGATTTTCACCAGTCTCATTTCAACACAATAAAAAAAATAGCAGGTCTTTTTTCCATGGGCTTTCCAGAGAAGGTGATAAACAATAGCAGAAATATGAGTGAGTGAGAGAGACAGACAGAGAGACAGACAGAGAGAGTACTAGGGATACAAAGCAATAGGTATCACTTATCAGACTCTGTGTTAAATGTTTTCTGGCAACAAGAAACTATAAAGATTTCTTTTTATTAATCTCGTCTTAATTTCCCACACCCCTTCATAGGACAGCCCTTTGTGTGTGTGCAGAAGCCAATGTTTACAATTAAGTAACCCACTGTGGACCTTGTCAGATAATGAAAAGTAAACACATGTTACGTGTGTAGGTGTGTATGTGTGTTGGTAGCATAATTAATCATGCACACATATATTTTACAATTTCCAAGACAGCCAAGATTATGCTACCAATATACCTTTCTGCACTGTTTCATATAATATTTCCCATGGAGATTTAACTCTCATCCTTGACAGAAAAGAAATTAGTCATAATTTGAGATTGCAGTTTCACAGCCTTTTCATTTGGGTCGAAGATGCAACAGGAGACTCAAGAATCCGATTTGAAAAAATATTTTTTTTAAATTTGTTAGAAGCAAAAATAAATAGTATCTTATTACCAGAGTTTATGTTCTAATGAGCAGAGTGCAAATTTCAGTACTTTATTCATCCTGACAAAAATGCATTTGTTCAGAAAGTGATTAAAATCCAGAAAAGCCCAAGGGCTTCCATAGCATAAACACAGCTTGAGCTGCAGAGATCTTGGCTCTGGGACTGAGCCAACCCTTCCAGAATTCTGGCAGAAACCCCACTCGATACCTCCCTGCAGACCGAAAGGAAAAGTAGTAAACAAAACCATCCATCACCACAACTGGAAAGCCATGAGAGCCATAAGGTTTAGCCACTAGTATAGAAAGAAACTGATAAATCGTCATCCATCACCCCTGCTGCTAAGCACACATTCAGATTCTTGTCTAGCTGTGGACTCTTTCAAAGTAGAGAAGATGAGAGCTTGAATCTGCCGATGACCAAGAAAGCACTGGAGGTGTTTCTTTGTTTTTATGGGGGGAAAGTTCATTATATTTGCTTTGCCTTTATTACTTAAAATTCTTCATACATTTTCCTAGACTATTTACAGTTCTAAAGAGATAAAATTAACATTCAGCCCCATGAAATACAAGAAGCAATTATTCACTGATTCATTGTTGCTCTTCTTTTTCTTTTTCTTTTTCTTTTTTTTGTGCCAGTCCTAGAGCTTGAACTCAGGATTTGGGCTCTGTTCTTGAGCTTTAGTGCTCAAAGCTAGCATTCTACTATTTACACCACAGCTCCACTTCTGGCTTTTCAGTGGTTAATTGGAGATAAGAGTCTTAGGAACTTTCCTGCCCAAGCTGACTTAGAACCACAATCCTCAGATCACTGAGTAGTGGCTGGGAACACATGTATGAGCTCGTGGAGTCTAGCTAATTGTCTCTTTTCTTTTTTTCCCATATATTCTCCTGCTTGGAAACTGTTATCATTATTGCTATTTTTCTGTTTTATTGTAAAGCTGCTGTACAGAGGGGTTATGGTTACATGAGTAAGGTAATGAGTCCATTTCTTATGGAGCATCCCTACCCCCTCCTTTGTTTTTCTCCCTTCCCTTTCCCACCTCCCTCACTCCTCCCCCCACCCAAAGTTGTAAAGTTCATTTCCAACATAGTGTCTTGTGAGTATCATTGTTGCAATGGGTCATCCTGTGTCCTTGTTTCAGCATTCTGTTATTCCCCTTCCCCTCCCCAAATTAGATAAATGTATATACTACCAAAATCAAATACAGTGACAACAGGGATATACCATAGGAGGAAGAACATACAAAAGAAACAAAAAAATCACAGAGTACATTAAAAAACAACAACAACAAGAAAAACCTCTGTGTCCATATCTTGGGGTTCATTTCAATTAGCACCATCTTTTATGGTTATATGTGCATAGCTTTTGAGCTTTTCTGCTCATCTGATAAAATTATCCTAAGTGTATACTAATTATTGCAAATAAGGGAAACCATGGGACCTATATTTCTTTGGGCCTGGCTTACTTCACTTTAATTCTTTCCAAGTCTTTCCATTTCCTAACAAATGGGGCAGTGCCATTCTTTCTGATGGAAGCATTGAATTCCATTGTGTGTGTGTGTGTGTGTGTGTGTGTGTGTGTGTGTGTCACATTTTCTTGATTCATTCATCTACTGGGGGGCATCCGGATTATCTTACATTAGTTATGAGGTAGAATTGTATTGCTACTTTTCCACACATATTTACAATATATTCCAATCAATCTTTCCCTTCTCCCTCTTCCTCCTATCAAAACAATTTCAGCAGGTTTCATTGTACTATTTTCATAGTAGCAATGGATTTGGAAGCCATATTCAACCTTGCCCATCCTCCTTGTTTGCCCAGCCCTGTTCTGCTAGGTTCCCCCACCCTCGACAAAGTCCATTTCTTTCTTTTAAAATAGAAAGGTTTCCTTATCTGGGGGTGCCACCTCCAACAGTTCCACCAACTGCCGCTCAAAAAAGTTTCCTGCAGCTCAGGGAAAAAGTTGCATTTGTATTGAACGTGTACAAATTTTTGTTGTTCCCTAAGTAATGTGGTATAATGACCATTTACCTAGAAGTTATATTTTAGTTTAGAGATTGTAAATAATCAAGAGATAGTTTAAAGAACACATCCACAAATCATATGAAATACCAGCTTTTTCCTTTTGGTGGAATTGGGACTTGAATTCAGGGCCTTTCACTTGCTATGTAGGTACTCTATCACTTGAGCCATACCTCCAGCTCTGTTTTTTCCTGGTTATTTTTTATATAGGATCTTGCTTGTTGGTGAGCCTGGACTTTGATTCGCCTATTTTAGACTTCCCATGTTGTTGGGATTGCAGACATACACTAGCACATACAGCATCCATACACTGAGATGGAGCCTAACAGATTTTTCTGCCTGGATTGACCATGAATTTCAGTCCTTCTGATCTCAGCCTCCCACTTAACAGCATCCACAAGTTTGATATTCATCCAACTCCTGGAACCAATCACGTTCTGATACTGTGGGTTGATTATATACACAAGGTTTTAAATAGTACAAAATAATATAAGGAATTGAGTGAAGAAGATAGAGGAGCTACAAATAGCTAAGAGGGTCCTCTACTGGTGGTAAATAATTAATTCCTAAAGGTTGTTAGTCATATAGGGATTCTTGCTTTTTTCCTTACCTGAAATTACATGAGTTGTATTGAACTACTTTTAGTAATATCTTAAAGTTAACTGGTGATGGCTATGGAATAATCATAGATAAGAGTATATTACTGAAAAGCACCTGGATGAAGCCAATATGTTCAATGTTCCTGATTAAATGGAAGAATAGAAAGAGCCAAGAACACTGGATCAGGTATAGTAGCCCATGCCTGCAAGCTCAGTGCTTGGGAGGTAGAAAAAGAGTATCTTGAGTTTGAGGTCTGCCTGAGCCACACAGTAACACCCTATCTCAAAACAAAACAAAAAGGAACATATGTCATCTACTCTTATATGAGGTCACAGGAGATGAAGGCAACCACACTGCTAAGCTACAGATAAGAATTTTCCACTCAGGCTGCACACTAGAAGCGTTCCAAAACTTGGTTATCTAAGTCTTACCTCAAAGCAATTAATTCAGAACATCTGCAGATAGACAAGTTATCAGACTTTATTAAACACTCCTCAGATGACTTATCAATATGATGGTAGGAATGACAGAACAGAACCACAGCCATCAAATCATTCACAGGATCTTCAACTCAGAGCAACCAAACCTCCTAATGTACCATCCAAGGTTGGCTGATTACAAGCAATTTGATAGGTAATTAATTATGTGACTTGCTACATGCAAGTAAATAATTGAAGAACATTGATCAAAAAGTACAATCCATCTGCTATCTATCCTGCTTGACCATTTCTTGTCTCTTCACACCAGACATCACAGCAATGAATATTCTAGAGAACCAACTGTGAGGAGATACAATGGAAGTAGAGTCTGAGGTAAGGGACTTGCTATCATTAACTGAAAAGAGAGATAGCAATGGGTTGGCTAATAAAATGATTGAGAAATAACTGAACTCAGGATATATTTTTAAAATGATAAGTCACTGTAGGGCACAAGGGATAAAGAAGAATTGAAAATAAATTTTTGGTTGAAATCATGTCACCGTGATGGGAAAAACAAGAACTGCACAAAATGCATTTTAGATATCTAAGAAGTGATTTCAAGTTGGAAATTATAGTACTGTAGCTCAGAGAGAAATCCAAGACTAGAGAGGTAACTTTGGCAGTTATCAACATATATGATCGAAAAGCCTTAATTTAAAAGAAATATCAGAGAAGGCTGGAATATGGAGCAAAGAAAGAAGTTTGGTTCTGAGTCCAAGAGTTCTCAGACATTTAGGTAGAGGAAGAGGAGATGAATCATCAACAACAAATCAAACAGCCAGACACCAGTAGTTCACAACTGTAATCCTGTACTCAGAAGTCTGAGACCTCGAGGTTTATGGCTTGAAACCAGCCCAGGCAGAAAAGTCCTTGAGATTCTATCTCCAATAACCAGCAAAATGACGGACTGGAGCACAAAGCCCTGAAACTGTACTACTGGCAGAATAAAAAGGAAAGAGGGAAGGAAGGAAGGAAGGAAGGAAGGAAGGAAGGAAGGAAGAAAGGAAGGGAGGGAGGGAGGGAGAGAGGGAGAGAGGGAGGGAAAAAGAGAAAGAACAAAGAAAAAGAAAGAAAGAAAGAAGAAAGAGAGAGGAAGAGAAAGAGAAGGAAGGAAGGAAGGAAGGAAGAAAGGAAGGAAGGAAGGAAAAGAAAAGAAGAGGAAACCATACAACTTGCTTGAAAGCTTATTCCATTTACACAGGAGAAGACAGGCTCTGGATGGTTGTGTGTGGAACAGAGTCACAGAGAATGGGGAATGGGGTTGCCTAAGTTCAGTCTTTGATCTGTCTGCCTTCATGGGCCATGCTACTGTGCACAGTGTCTGCTCCAGAAACAGAGACTCAGCTGGGCTATAGAAACAGAGGCCAGTTCTGTTTTTATTGTATTTGGCAATAAGAATATAAACGTGCTTCTATTGGATTTACTAATAGAACTTTTGTCTTCATAAACACTAGTATAATTCTACAAAATCAAATAAGATTCAATAAGAAACATGGATACAAATGAGATGGTCTTGCCTGCTGTCTTCTATTAAAATATCCATGAAGATTAAAAAAGAGAGAATGCCTAAGAACAGCTGAAAGGAAAATAAAAGATGACCTACCAAGTTTTTCAGGCAATTTTCCCTAAAGATACCGTCATGGTCCATGATGATAGATTGAAAAACCCATTATTGGATAATGTGCCACAGCATTTGGAATGCTCTCTCTCAGTCCTCTCTCTCTCTCTCTTTCTTTCTCTCTCTCTGATACACACGCAAATCTGACTCAATTCCTCTTTGTTGTTGTTGTATGTTTGTTTGTTTTGTTGATCATGGGGCTAGGAACTCTGGGCCTGGGAGCTGCCCTCAGCCCTTCAGCTCAAGGTTAGCGCTCTACCACTTGAGCCAGTTTTTTCTGCTTATGTGGTGCTGAGGAATCGAACTCAGGGCCTCATGCATGCAAGGCAAGCACTCTACCACTGAGCCACCTTCCCAGCCCTGTTGTTTGTTTTTTGTCAGTTGTGGGGCTTGAGCTCAGGGTCTAGGTGCTGTCCCTGAGCTCTTGTGCTTAAGACTAGCACTCTACCACTTTGAGCCACATTACCACTTCTGGTTTTCTGGTGATTGACTGGAGATAAGAGTCTGGGCTGACTTTGAACAGTGATCCTTAGATCTCAGACTCCTGAGTAGCTAGTGCTGTAAGGTAAATCCAGTTGGCAAGATACAGAGAAGCCACGTTTTGAAAGGTGGAATTGGGAGTCTTCATTAAAAGTTGGCATCTGCAGGCAGATTCCTGTTGCAAAGACCAAAAGCCTCATGAATACACAACACTGTTAGAAAACTGAGTCATGAGAGCATGAAGAGCAGAAAAACAATACCAGCAACCCAAACCAACCCCAGTGGAGAGCTAAAGTGGGATGCTATGTTGACTGAGCAGAGCCAGGAGACAGGACACAGTACACAAGGCCTGGTAATGGCATCTGACATGATATGTCAGAGGGCAGGGTCGCAGGAAACTCAAGAGGCTCCCAAGTTCAAGGCACAGGACTGACAGGCTGAGTAGCCTATCATCCAAGTCCCCACCTCTTGCTCTAGGAATTCAGGCATGTCCTTCACGTGGGAGGTGGGACTTCCCTGGGTCTAAACAACAGGATACATTTACATATCTTCTCTGGGTCTAAACAACATGGCGTATCTGGAATTCAAAGGATGGCTTGTCCCACCTCTAGGCCTTAGAAGCTGGGTAGACAGCCTCCATCACCTGGTTAGGCACCAGAATGGCTGTGAAAACTAGGTGACTTACTTAGACCTAGTCTTTCCCTTACTTCACTGGGATTACAGGCATGAGCCACCAGAGCCCAGCTCAGTTCCTCTGTACATCTAACCCCAAAATATCATGTTTGGATTCTTTCTAAAACCAGACGATGATTTTCAGAAGAAACTAGACTTCCATTTTCCCCTTTCCATACCTCTTCTCTTTATTTTCTATTCCCTTAGTAGGAAGTAGAGAAGAGACTAAAGTGATTTCCTGGATGTTTGGCATTTGGAGAAAATGGAAAGGGTGAAGGGGCAGACTAGGAGCTCCCAGGTGGGTCTCCTTCCCTGGATAACACCGGTCAAGGATTCTGGCTGGCTCCCAGCACAGCCTAAAGCACAAACCACTGCAGCCTGCAGGATCCCACTCTGTATTACAAACAGAAGCACAACACATCCTAACTCCAGGCTTCAATCTAAAGAAGAAAAGCTGCTTGCCCTTAAGTGAACCATAAAGGGAAGCCCAAGTTCATTGGCAATGTCACCTTGGATAACCACAAGAAATAAACAATGTAACAACAAAGACTAAAAAAAGAAAGAAGGAAATAAGGAAGAAATGGAGGGAGGGAGGGATGGAGGGAGGGAGGAAGGATGGAAGGAAGGAAGGAAGGAAGGAAGGAAGGAAGGAAGGAAGGGACAGTGTGGGTAGCCCTCTCCTTCCCCACCTCCCTCAAGATGAAGACAGAGGTCATAGCTCTGGAAATTCTTTCCTTCAGATTTATATAAGTATTTTTCAGAATTTTGTCTCCTGGAAGATATCTAAGAGCCTCTGCCAAACAGAAGGAAGTATCCCTAAAAAATCAAGACGTCTGTAATAAAGGCAGTGAGACAAAGGATAGTGGGAACAATGGGAAACAAATGAGAATTGGGTATGATAAAGAAAATCTGCTTTGGCTACAACAAAGAACAGAACAGACACTGTAGAGAATTAGGAAAATGATATAGAAGAACAACTTTGAAAATCTCCTTGAGCACATACAAGGCAAACACTTAGACATTGTAAAACAGCAAATGAAAATGGAGACAAAGTGTCTCCTCTCATTTTGAAGGTACCTTTGAAGCAGAAATAGAATATGCTAAATGAAAGGGATTTACAGGAGACTCTTCTACTTCAAATAATAGTATTCAATTAACATACTGTCAAAGTGTGTGGAGTCAGACGCCCTTGTGGCTCTCACCTATATGATCTAAGAATCACATGTGTGTGTGTGAGTACATGTGCATACATAGGAAGGAAGGAAGGAAGGAGGGAAAGAAAGAAAGAGGGAAAGAAAGAAAGAAGGAAAGAAGGGAATAGGTAATCTATAATCAGAAATTAAGAACTCACACCTGAGCCAGGCACTAGTGGCTCACACCTGTAATCCTAATTACTCAGGAGGCTGAGATCTGAGGATCTTGGTTTGAAGCCTGCCCAAGCAAGAAAGTCCATGAGACTCTTATCTCCAATTAACTACCAAAAACAGCTGGACATGAAGCTGTGGCTCCAGTGATAGAGTGTTAGATTTGAGTACAAAAGCTAGAGGGAGTGTCCAGGCCCTGGCACAAAAGGAAAAAAAAAGAAAAGAAATCATAACTACTCAGGAGGTTGAGATCTGAGGATCGTGGTTCAAAGCCAGCCCAGGCAGGAAAGTCCGTGAAACTCTTTTTTTTTTAATTTATTTATTTATTTTTTATTTGTGAACATACTGTACAGAGGGGTTACAATTACATGGGCAGGATAATGCGTACATTTCTTACCAAGCATTGCAGCCTCCTCCTTT
>NW_012267286.1:11618418-11640796 GCF_000151885.1 Dipodomys ordii
AAGAAAGAAAGAAAGAAAGAAAGAAAGAAAGAAAGAAAGAAAGAAAGAAAGAAAGGAAGGAAGGAAGGAAGGAAGGAAGGAAGGGAAAGAAAGAAGGAAGGAAGGAAGGAAAGAAAGAAAGAAAGAAAGAAAGGAAGGAAGGAAGGAAGGAAGGAAGGAAGGAAGGGAAAGAAAGAAGGAAGGAAAGAAAGAAAGAAAGAAAGAAAGAAAGAAAGAAAGAAAGAAAGAAAGGAAGGAAGGAAGGAAGGAAGGAAGGAAGGGAAAGAAAGAAGGAAAGAAAGAAAGAAAGAAAGATAGAAAGGAAAGAAGGAAGGAAGGGAAAGAAAGAAGGAAGGAAGGAAAGAAAGAAAGAAAGAAAAAAGATAAGTACAGGTAAGAAGAGTATAAAATGTGAAAAAGGATATTCAAACCTATTTGAGTGTTCCAACAATTATGCTACTATGTTAATATTATAGTTACACTTTTACTGCCATATACAATAAAATGAGTAATCATGATAGGTTCAAATTTATTATTCTCTGTGTCTTTAAAAATTAGGATTTTGATGGGGCTAGAAAGGTGGCTCAGTTGTAGAGCGCTTGCCTTGCATACCTGAAGCCCTGGGTTCAATTCCTCAGCACCACATAAGCAAAAAGAAAAAAAGCCGGAATTGGTGCTATGGCTCAAGTGGTAGAGCGCTAGCCTTGAGCTGAAGAGCTGAGGGACAGCGCCCAGGCCCAGAATCCAGGCCTCACGACCGGACCCAAAGAAAAAAGTAAAATTAGGATTTTGAGTATGGAAGAGCTACAGATTCAAAAGAAGAGATTAAGTAAAAAAAACCCTATAGCTCTAAATATTATTGAACCCATGAGGTCTTTTAGAGAGATCTAGAAAGATCTAGAATAACTAACACAGTAAAAAAAAAAAAAAAAAAGAACATTCTGGATTCATGTGTTCTTAAAATACCATTTCGTGCTTAACACACACACACACACAGTAGCAACTGAAGTTTCTTGAGAAACTAGAGTTCTGAGTATGAGCAGGACAGTTTCTCACTAGATTAGCATAAAACAACTTATTCTAAAGCTATTAGAAGAAGGTCTGATCAGAGGAAAGAACATAGTGAGAATTGCTCTTGGGCTTGATGTTAGGTTTCTTCTATATGTTCCCTTAAAATGAAAGACTTCTAATTTGGATATAGTGGCACACAGTGCTCATAATCCTAGTGCTCAGGAGGCTGAGGTAGGAGGATTGCAAGTTCCCAAATGTGAGTATGCTTCATTCAGTCAAAGGCTCAACAAAATGGAAGTCTGATGACCTCTTGCCTCACTCATGTTCACAACTCTTGAACAGAGCATTCAGTCTTCCTGTCATTGGACTCAAACCATGTGAGCTAACTCCTTACAATAAATCTCATAGGTAGGTAGGAAGGTAGGTAGGTAGATGGATGGATGGATAGATGGATAGATAGATAGATAGATAGATAGATAGATAGATAGATAGATAGATAGATAGATAGATAGATAGATAGATAGATCTTCTATATGTTCTTTCTGTGGAAAACCCTAACACACTTGGAAACATGACTGAACAACATTCCAAATAAGACTTTGAAGAGACTTCCCCCTAGTTGTTTTAAAGTGAGAAGGCTAAGTAACTTTTCACAGCCATCCTGGTACCTTGCTAGGTGGAGGGGGCTTTCCACTCAGTGCTGAAAAGCCTGAGAAGCTATTCATTGAATGTCAAGAGTCATGCTGTTTAACCTTAGGAAACTTGCATCAGAGAATGCTGGCCTTTGGTTCCTCCCCTAAAAGATTTCATTCACCTGCCTCTGAGGCTGTCTCCCTATATGGAGGGTTTGAGGCGTATACCCCTAGATGGAGATTTCTGCTTGTCCCAGAGCTAATTCCCATATAAGGTCCTCTTTTGTTTGGCTTGGGTACCTGAAGTATGTGGTTTATGTCTTTAAAAGTTTGGTTAAAGCTCTGTTCTGGGCTGCAGGTCTTTAAGACAGGATTCTACCTGCAGATGTCAGGTCTCCAATAAAGACTCCCAATTATTCAACCTCTCAAAATATAGCTTCTCTGTTTCTCACCAACCCAGTAACCATGCAACAGTTTTTAACTTATATCTTCGTCATAAATTCTCTTAAAATATGGTCATAAATGTGAAATAAAGATCTACTTTTAATCTAAGTAATTTAGAACTAATTAGTGTGATACAAGAGCAAAAATAGGGAGACTTATTTCCTTTAAGTTTAAAAATATCACCTTTCTTGGAGGGAGGAGGATGATAGAAAAGATGACATTGATCAGATCCACTGTACTCATACATACACATGTTGAATTGAAACCCTTTTGTATAACTAGAAATTCTTCCTCAGACACCTGCGGGGAGAGCAACAATGAGATGCTATAGGAAACGTCAGTACATAAGTCAGCCTAGAATCCAATTCTCCCAGCCCTGCCTTAAATACTCTGCTTCCATAATAAACACACTAAAATAAATAAATACTTTTTAAAAATAGAATGATTATCGTCTTTACAGAATTATGTTCATGCTTGTGGAACTGATGATGATGGTGGTAACAAAGATTACAATTGTGTGGATAGTGAAGAACACAAGTCTACATACATGGTTATTATTCTTGAGATATTTTTATTACTATTTGAATAAGTACTGATAAACTCAAGAAAGAGAGACCTGGCTTACATGACAGAGAGCCAGACATGAGCAAGAAAAAACAAGCAAGAGCTTGAGGCCTAGAATGTTCAAATTCTGGAACCCACACAAAAAAAGGAATGAAGAGAACAAAACTCTGCACGTAATAATGGCCAACTAATAGCTTTAGAAAGAATATTGTTACATGGAAAATGACTTAGTCTGCAAAATGCTGGTCAGTGAACTTAACTTGAACTCTTATCTAAGTATGAGCATTGGATAAGAGAGTATTTTGAGAAATTTTGGTATTTGGTTGGGTATTTTTTTTCTTGTCAATTATTTTGATATTCCCTGGCAACTTTCCCAGTCTTAGGTTTTTACCAGTGTGGAAATCAAATTTCCCATTGAAAAGAAGAAACAGTATCTGATTTGTGGCTACATTTCTTGTTTGAATGTAAGCTCTCATTCTGACTCAATGAAAGTATGTCGGAACATAAAGCTGTATAATCGACTTTTGCTTTGCTTTTTCAGGAGAAAAGGCTATGAATGAGCAATTATTTTACTAAGTACTTTAGTCATTTTCACAATATTTTCAGAAAACAAGGGCTGGGAAGGTGGCTCAGTGGTAGGGCGCTTGCCTCCCATGCATGAGGCCCTGAGCTCAATTCCTCAGCACAACATAAACAGAAAAAGCTAGGAGTGGCTCTGTGGCTCAAGTGGTAGAGCACTAGCCTTGAGCTGAAGAGCTGAGGGACAGTGTCCAGGCCCCAGAGTTCAAGCCCTACAACCAACAATAACAACAACAACAACAAAAAGAAAACAAGAGTCTATATTCATGCCTATAGGGATAATGGACAACAAAATTATATTGATTATACCAATTATCCTTTCCTGTCTTCAGATCAAAGTAATAGTTTTCTAAAAATTAATTCAGCCACCAAACTCTTATTTAACAACATATCAAGAAAATAGAGCCAGGTGCCAAAGGCACATCTGTAATCCTAGCTACTCAGGAGGCTGAGATCTAAGGATCTTGGTTCAAAGCCAGCCCGGGCAGGAAAGTCTGGGAGAAACTTATCTCCAATTAATCACAGAAAAAATCAGAAGTAGAGCTGTGGTTCAGCGCTAGCTCTGAACAAAAGGGCTGAAGGACAGCACCTAGGCCCAGAATTCAAGCCCCAAGACCCACAAAAAGAAAACTAAACTAGATCACAAGTTTAAAAATTGTAGTACAGTTTAGACAGATAACCACCCACAAAGCTTGGAAAAAAATAAACTAGAAAAAAAGTGCAATGTTCTTTTTTGAACCATTTGTTTTTCTTACTCTTCATCAGAGTTTATTTTTTATAGCCAGGGAAGTAATTTTTTTTTATTGTGAGAATACCGTACAGAGGAGTTACAATTACATGGGCAAGATAACGAGCACATTTCTATCACACATGAAAGAATGTGGCCTTTCTCACCAGACTATGGGAACAGTACCACTAAGAAATCTTGCTGATCTTGTCTTTCTGTACTATATTTTTAAGAATTATCTTAGCACAAAATCAGTTGCTCAGTTTCTCCTTAAGACTGAGAAGGTAAAATCTCATTTTTCTAAGAGAAAGGCCAGATAGAAAGCATAGAAAGTGATGATTAAGCCTGTGGTCATCCCAGAAAACCATCACCTATAGTTATCTGACAGTATTTAAATTATACCTAAAAGTCCATAGAAAATTCTAGAATAATTGCCAGTTGGCTATTCCCTATGCATAATGCCAAATAATTATTTCTAGTTAGTTCTTTATTTTTTGCTAAATGTTGAATCAAACATTTCTGGATGAGCTTTGAAAATAATAGTTGAGAAAAGTCATGAGTGATCTACAGCCACATGAGATTATGGCTTTGTTTTTTCATTTGTCTCAGCATATATATTTTCTGTTGTTTCCTTTTTATTATCCTTACAGAGTTGTACAAAAAGAGTTGCCATATAACAAAGCAGTTTATAACCCCTCTGTACGGTATTTTCACAATAAAAAATAAAATTACAAAAAGCAGTTTATGAATACAATTCACCTTGACTAATATCACCTCTTCCAACATTTTCACCCATCCCTTCCTTCTCTAAAGGGAAGAGACACTTGTAGCACGTTGCTTAATGTGGCTGAAGTATTTTGTTCAGTCCAACATTTGAAAAGGCACAAAGACCAACACAATTGCCTCCAGAAGCCAGGAGCAAAAAGTATCCACAAAACAGATCATGAGAAGAATAGCTGAAGAGACTAGAACTATGTGATCAAATAAATAAAGTTGAAGATGATTTGGAACAAAGTAAGAATGGAGGACTCACAGATAAAACTTGGATGCCCTTAAATATTTAAAGTGCTGTTCTGCAGAAGAACATGATGTATTCCATGTCACACCAGAAAGCAGAACTAGAAGCAGCAAACAACAGAGCATAAGAGCAGATTTTCATCTCCTTATTGGGAAAGATTTTTCTAATGATTAGACCTTCTAAAATATGGAATGAAACTGACCGGTAATTTCTCATCCCATTAAACCACCATGGTTAGTGCGCAAACATTCAGGCGACTTCTGAATCACTACTGTGTTCTTTGCATTGCACTTGATCCTTGTGTGTGTGTGCAAAAGGCAGCAAAAGAAGGAAATACACAGTTATATCTTTGTCTGTGTTCTATATCTCAGCACTTTCACTAGAAATAACTATTTCTCTCAAGCTGTGGGAGGTGCCGGGAATGCATTCAATTTCTGTTTATTAGTCTACCTTCTATTTTGAAGTACCTTGGGGTTTTTTTTGTTTGTGTTTGTGGTAAAGTCTAGCTATGTGGCTCAGGCTAGTCTCCCAGTTTTGTTTGATCATTTATTTATTTGGGATGAGATCTAGCTATATTATTCAGGGTGGTCTTGAACTTATGAGCTCAGGTGAACTCCTGCTCTAGCTTCCTGAGTAGCTGAGAATAGAGCTGGGTGCCACTATACCTGTTTTTTGAACTCCCAGTTATAAAATATTTTCCTGCATTAACTTGATGTCTTCTTAGAATGCAGCAGGGCCAGAATCTTTAGGAAACACAGGAAGAATTCAAACAGTCCCCTATGGCTCCACTTAGCTTTATTGCTTC
The DNA here is from genome assembly GCF_000151885.1 of Dipodomys ordii. Taxonomy (NCBI): domain Eukaryota; kingdom Metazoa; phylum Chordata; class Mammalia; order Rodentia; family Heteromyidae; genus Dipodomys; species Dipodomys ordii. The sequence goes on from NW_012267286.1 coordinate 11,624,178, forward strand.
CTCTAGCAGCAAAGCTTTATGAAATTTTCACTAACAAGACACACCTGATTTGCTCCCAGCACACTAAGCAAAGAGCTCTCTGTGAGTTTGAGTCCTTTTCAAATTCCTTCCAGGGACCTGCTTCCTCGTCCCCAGGCCAATTGCTCTTACTCACAGCTGTGGATTCTAGCCCTTTCCTATGTGTTAGAAAAATACAAAAATATTTATCTTGGTTGACCTCCTGGACCCTTATTCCTGTTGAAATATAGATAAAGTAAATCCTGCTATTTAGGCAAAATTGTAGCCCGATATGGATTAGCTATCTAACAGGAGATGAAAACAAAATATTCATTATCATTGAACTTCTTTTTTCCTGCTTAAAGATTTTCCATATATAATAAAGTGTATATATATGATATATTACATATTTAGTATACAATATACATTGAATGTATTACATAGTATATTCTATGTATATATATATATATTATATATATATATTGTCATTCAAAAACAGTTCCTCATAAACAGCTTCCAAATCTGCTGAGGGATCTTGAAGGTGTGCTGTGATGAGGAGCCTTACTCATGGCTGCCTGGCATTGGTTCCTTGGGGCTGGGGGAATCTGGGGCCTGCAGGCTATGCCAGCAAAATCATTTGGTACATGACAGGCTATAGATACATATGCTTTCATGGGCTGCCTGTGGCTTGTCTAGCTGTATTGATCATTTTTGTATGGGCCATTAGTAATATTATAAATATCCATATGGCCCTTAGCAGAATAAAGCCCTAATCTAGAGCACCAGCCAGCCAGATAGCCATGTCAAGCCAGAAAGTGACAAGTATAGAATATCCTCAGTACCAATGGTTCCAGGAAACTAGGGATTGGGGGTGAGGGGCAGGAAGAAAACTCTAATCTTCAGGACACATTAGGTTCAGTACAGTGGATACTTGATACGTTTCTCCCAGAAGACCACTCAACTCTGCTAAGGCCACACTGACTTTCAGCAAGTCTAAAACATTCACTTTATCTCTCAAAGGAAGCATAAGTATGTGCCCCAAATTTTGAGAGGATTACCATCACTTTACTTGCTTTGGAAGAGGCAAATTTTTCCCAAATTAAAAGCAGGAAAACACTCAGCAGATCCTACAATAGAGAGGCCATCCTGAGCCCAGCCACAGCCCATGAGCCCCACAGGAGGAAAGAATTAAACCCAGTACAGCCAGTTACCAACAAGTTGTGCAAAGTGAGGACCACCATGAACTCCAAAAAAATCCAGCACATGTTGACTGAGAATACTCGTACTATCCACCACCCAGAGCTTCACATCAAATTGAAGGACACAGTTGATAACAACCAGCTTTATCAATTCTGACTCAGATGTACCTGGAAGTTGTAAGTTACATCACAGCTCTCAGTGATTCTGATGTCTTCAGCTGCTTGAATATGACCCTACAGTGACCCTGGTTTCCATTCTGGGACCCCCATCACCCTAGGAACCCTTCTTTTCAACAAGCTGATAGGAGAGAACCTCCTTCCACAGCCTGTCCTATGGAGATTGTGAGCCCCAGTTCAGCAGAGGATCCTTGAGTCCCAGGCCCTGGTACTGAACCTTGCTTTCTTCTATGTTTGTTCTTGCCAGGAGAGGTGACAGAGAAGGACTAAGAACTGATCATCTTCACCTCTGTGCCACAAACACATCTCAAATACCAATGGTGCATAGAAGGGTGGAGAGTGGGGATGCAGTCATATAGTCAGTGTATACCCTATGAAACTAAGAAAATTGAGGAGAGGGGTGCAGTTGGGAGAGAAGAGGGAGAACCATGAAAGGGGTGATATTGATCAAGATGTATTGACTTTTAAATTAATATGTTGAATGGTAACCTCTGTGTATAACTACTTAAAGGTAATAACATAAAAAGAACTGACCACCTGTTTTTCACAGCTAGAAGCAACCTATACATGAAAGCCAAAACCATCTATAACAGAATGAACCCAGACTCGTGTCCACGTTCAGGCTACAAATCCACAAAGTTTGTCATAGCCCTACAAGAGAAAGGCAGAAAAGAAAGAGGTGGGAAGAAAAGAAACTAGTCCCTAGTGTTCAGAAACCTCTGAGTACACATGAAAAATTTGCATTCCTAAATTATACCTTGCTTTCTGATTCTTGCAACCAATCTATTTGCATTCCCAAATTAAACTTTACTTTCTGAATCTTGCAACAAATATATTTTGGGTCTGTACAAAAAAAAGAGAGAACAGACAAAGCACACTGGCACCACACAGCTTAGGCTTGGCTGTGGAAAACAAATAATTAGGAACTCAACTAAAGCCAGTGAGGCTGTGTCAATGTCAGGTCTTATGCAAAGTCATGATGGTATTGAGGTGGAAGACAAAGGATCCCTAGATAAAGCAGCACTGGGGGCTGAGTGGTAACTTGGGGCTGCGTGTCAGTAGAATGAAAAGCTGGCTGACAATGTGTATCAAAGTCATGTTTGTATTACTTGGTTAGTGATATCAGACCTTAATATATACTATCTCATAGTTCTGATGACCAGAATTCTACAATGGAAGTGTGAGTAATGTACATTCTCTGAATGTATGAAGGATCTGTTCCAAATCTTCCTCTTAGTATCAGTAGTTCCATGGCTTGGGGGAGAATAGGTTTAGGAACATAAAGAAAATACTTGTTCTTATCTTCTACTTACTTTTTTCTTTTACTGAGAGGATGTGATAGTGAAGATTCCAAATGACTGTAAGTTTACTTCAGTGTTGTCCCTTGATTCCCTGTCTTTTTATATTTGAAATTAAGGAAGTCTGGACTCTAAATTCTTCAATTTCACACGTGTTCCTGAACAGCACATCTAAGGCCAAGAACACAAATGACAAGCACTAGTCAAACTAGGGAAATTAAAGGTGGTAGAAATTTTGTTTCAGTTGCTAAAGAAAATATTAAGCAGGGGCACTTGTTAAAGGACGGTAAGGCAGACTTTCCTCGGGACCATCACCACTGGCTCAAGGATCACTGCAAAAGACTGGTTTCAACCCTAAATCCAGTGTAGCCAAGGGAGAGTTTCTGGCCCAGGGAGCAGGAAGGAATCCGTGGATGGAAAATTACTGAGAAGCAGCATTAGGAGTGAAGATGGTTCTGGCTAAACCAACCTAACAAGATTCTAAGAGCTGACAGGCCAGCATGGTGAGGCATCAATCACTGATGATAGCAGGGGGAGGGGAATCCATAGAAGCATCAAAAGTGGTCAGATGTTCAGAGTGGATGATTCTTGCTAAACTGCCCTAACAAGGTTCTTGCTCAAGCTAGATTTTGACAATGACTTGTAAAGCTAGACCTGGAAGCCTGATTAAAGTTTGGTCAAACAAAGAATCTTTATCACAGCCCAACTGTCATCGACCCTAAGATAATCCTGAAGTCAAGCCAGACATGACAATTGTCTTTGCTTCTTTGACCATTCTAAAGCTTTCCTGACTCAGGAAAAGCCCAAAAGTGACAGATGTAGAGAAAAATCCTTAGAGGAAATAATGATGCCTATTTGAAATCAATTAGCTTTGCTATCTAACCACCAGCCACAGAGATTTCACCTGCTGTTGTATTCCTTTTGGTTTTGAAAGAAACTTTCTGTGAATGTGAAGCATTGGAGGGAGAATAACTAGTTAAGAGCAAATCACATAGAGGAGGCCCAGTCAGAAGACCTCCTGAGTTCTAATGAGCGAAGTCAGAGATGTCTGAAAAATACAAATGAGATATCTCTCTCTTTAAAGTTGGAAAACAGAAGGCAGCCAAAGAAACGATTCTTCTACAGCCTGATAAGTGGCCAATCCTTAATTAAATAAGTGAGGCAAAACAGAGAGCAATAGAAAATGGAAAAATCCAGAGAATAGAAGTAGCTGGCTTCTGTGATCTCGTGGAGTTCCACATGAATAAGCAATGAGAGAGCTTAATGACATTTGGTTTAATTTCTTAATGCCTTGCCACAGGGGCATCTTTTTTATGAACATATTTTTCTAAATAAAAATGGGTAGGAGGGCTGGGAATGTGGCTTAGTGGTCAAGTGCTTGCCCACCATGCATGAAGCCCTGGGTTTGATTCCTCAGTACCACATAAACAGAAAAAGCCTGAAGTTGTGTTGTGGCTCAAAGTGCTCAAAGTAGAGCACTATTCTTGAGCAAAAGAAGTTTGGGGACAGTGGCTAGGCCCTGAGTTCAAGCCCCAGGACTGGCAAAAAAAAAAAAAATAGAAAGAAAAAAAACAGGTAGGAAACAAGACAGAGTAAATGGTTGGAATGTTGATCCATTATATCCCAATTAACTTAAAAGAGCAGGTTATTTTCAAAAATATTGTTCTCTGTTCAAAAATCTGCATTTTATGGAATAAGTGTTTTGTGACTAATGACCTTTAATACTTGAATATGGATGACTTTATACACTCATTTATTCAACAAATGTTTGCTGTGTGCTCCCTCTGAGTTAGGCAGTCAATGTTTAATAGCTTCTACCTTCATCCTTTCTGGTTGAGCTAACAAAATACTATAAACTGATGGATTATAAACAAGACAACCTTATTTGCCATAGTTTTGGAAGCCAGGAAGTAAATCCAATAAATATCAAGGTACCATCCCTGAGAGAGTCCACCTTCAACTTCATAGACAGTGCCTTCATTCTGTGTCTTCATGTGGTACAAAGGGTAAGGGGTCTTTGGAGTTTATCTTATGAGGACACTAATTCATAAGTATCTCAACCTCAATATCTAGCCACCTCCTAGAGGCTCCTTAGACTGTCATTTTGGAAGTTATGATTACAAACCTGTGAAGAGAATTGGGAACAGATTATTCAATCTATTGCAGTCTCATCAGGTGAAGACATGCAATGTACTTGTCATATACGTTAGACTATTTAATTCTCACAATAATGGTACAGGAGAAGCACAATAATGCCTTTTTACAGATGAGAGTTTTATGCAGAAGTGCTTACCTCAGGCTGCTAGGTGAGTGCACTAGACAGGGAAAATGATATATTTTTCTTTTGTGGAAAAATTCCCTTCTGACATTGCTGTTTTCTTATGGTTTGATTTTTCCGGGTATACATTTGCATGGATTCTGAGCTCAGATGAAAATCATGAAGTCTTCCTTTCCTACTGACTTTATATAATTTTTAGTAAGTGGAGTTATTTTCTTAAGTACCTATTTTCTCCCTTATGATAGAAAATGTGATTGACTCATTCCTAGGTAAAATTGGTATTTTAGTTAAACCAAGGTCTTGGCAAACCTTGGCCTCACTTTTGGTCCAGGACTCATCTGTGGTCCTTGGTCCTGGAAAACCCTTTTTTCTCAAAGCAATGATCTCTGCTAGGTATTGGCAGAAATCACCTAATAAGCTCAGATACTAAGCTTAGATTGTTTGCCTCCTTTAGATTTATTTCTGAGATAAACCCTATCCATGGAAAGGCACCAGAGGCCTCCCTGCTGCTAAACTGGGGGAGTGAAGAAAAACAGGAAGTCTGGAGCAAAAATAAAACCTTATTTACTAGGTTAAAACATTATGCCACCTCACAGGAAGGGAAACCTGCTCCAAATTAATGCAAGGAAAAAAAAAAAAGAAAGAAAAACAGGAATCTCAGGGATCGCATGGATTTCAACTTCCAGAAACAAAGGTAAATGGGGCTTCTTGGAATGGAACAGCAGAAAACTCAAGGTCCACCCAAGCTCTCTCTTCCAGCTCTTTCTCTCTCTCCAGAACTCTGATCCCACTTCTGTTTGCTCCTCTGCACCCACTCCATTTATCTATCCTTTTCATCTGCTTTTAGCTCTTGCCCAACTGGTTTGCACATGGGTCCCATAACAAATGCCTAACCCTAAGTATGTGTGACTTTTCGGTCCCATCCTTGGAACTAGTTTCAGTCTTTGAGTCTCTTAATATGAAAATCTCTCCAGAGAAAAAATGTAGCTGGTTGGGCTCATTTGCCACTGTTTGGTCTTTCAGACTTTAAACTTTAATTCTTAAAGACGTGTGTTTCACTTTCTATTCCTAATCCTTTTAGGAATTGCTGTGGTAGGTACCCTGAAATGTATCTTTAATCTTTTGAGTACTGAAGACATGGCTTACTAAAGTTAAAAGGAAGAGCCTGCTGCTGGTGGCTCAAGATTATCATTTTAGCAACTCAGGAGCCTGAGATCTGAGGATCAACATCCCAGCCAAGAAAGCCCAATGAGGTTCTTATCTCCAATTAACTACCAAAAAGCTGGAAGTAGAGCTGTGGTTCAAGTTGTTGAGTAAAAAGGAGAGAGAAGTGAATAGTCTCTTTCAAAACCCTGCTCTTATCCAAGGCTTTAATGGAAATTTCCTTTGCCTAGCCAGGCAGCTGGTTCTAGAAGTTTCCTAGGAGCTTAATGGCAGCATGAAACCAATTATCTGCATAATTTCTGCCTGCCAATATTTTCTGGTGTTGGAATATCTACTAAGAGGATATTATATTTGTAAATGTGCTTGGTATTTTATTACATGGTCCTCTTTAGAAAGAAAGATATCAATTTGCTTCTTTGGAGCTATGTTTTCAGGTTTCAGTTGGGTAGACACATGAATTGTGTTACCTGCAAACAATCATGACCGGTTACTGTAGGAGGACAGAGGTGACATCAAAGGCAGTTGTAGGGAGGTCAAAAAACTCTCACACTACTATAAAATTTTATTTTCAGTTTTTATTTCTGCCTAAGAGAAAAAGTCCTCAAAAGCTTTTCATGGTTATATGCTGGTTCTTTGGAAAAGTGTACTTGATAGATGTTTTTGTTATTCAGGAAATAGCTTGAAAGTAAGGATAGCTCATTTGTTTGAAATGAAAAAAAAAAGTTTCTAGAAACAATTATATTGGAATTTTAATGAATCCCTACTGGGTAGTGCATGGGATAAAATTCTTTTTGCTCTTTTAAATGTAAAATTGCTGGGACTTGTACTTAATGAAGAACATACTCTACATGGAAAAAAAATCTCCAAAAATGCAGCTTCTAGCAAATAGAACAGCAATAAGAAACATTCAGAAAGTCAGAAAGAAGATGAAATAAATTTGGATTCTGGTGAGGGCTTTTGTGCTATTATTTAGGGTAATTAAATTAGCAGAACAAATTACAATTGACAAATTATTTTTTTATCCCAGAACAAAGTTCCTAAATATGAATAACCATATTCTTGCAAAAGATACCTGGAAGACAGCTTGAACTTCCCTGAGCTCAAGTCCCACAACTGACAAAAAAAGAAAGAAAGAAAAAGATACCTGGAAATCTTCCAACGTGCTTACACTTAAAATCCTGATGGCCAGTCGTATCAGGAGGGAGGAAGGAAACAAGAAAGTTACAACAATAGCCAGGTGTCCATGGCTAACATCTATAATCTTCTTTACTCAAGAGGCTGAGGTCTGAAGATCGCAGTTCAAAGCCAGCCCTGGCAGGGAAATCCCTGAGACTATCTCCATTAATCACAGAAATGCCACAAGTAGCACAGTGGATCCAAGTGGTAGAGTGCTAGCTCTGAGCAAAAGGAGCACAGGAACAGTGCTCAGGCCCAGAGTTCAATCCCTAGGACCCACAAAAAAAAAAAAAAAACTACAAGAACAGGTGCATATTTGCTACAAGCAGTATAATATCTTCAATTTAATTCTCATGATATCATTGACGTTACATGCTATTTGTATGATTTCTTGATTAGTAAATGAACTATCTAATGGGAAATTAAAAAAACAAACATGGAAACCCTGAAAAGCAAATCTTGCCTTGAAGGGATCCATTAAAAAAAAAAAAATGTGTGCCAAAAGCTGATGCCAAATTTGGTCAAGTTTGTTTGGAGGAAAGTAGCTGTTTGAACATATTTCCTGTACTTGAAAACCAGTTCTTTCCTTTTTCATCATTACATTTTCCATCTGTAAAAATGATTATAGAAATCTATTTGCAAGATGGCCACTGTCTGCCATCTGTGTGTCATCTGTACATGTGGGTATGGAACACCACACTTAGCAAGACTTCAACAGAGCAATGGCTCTTTTGTCTGCTAGAATCTCACTGTTGTACACTTCTGTACTCTTTGGAGTTGTGGTGGTGGTTCCGGTGTGCAGAGTCACTGAGCAAAGACAAGAGACATCATTGTGTGATATGAAGCAAATTGGTTACCTGTTGTACTATCTAGAGTACCTTAAGACCTGAGTGAGATTTGTGCTTGTGGAATTCTTTTATCTCAAGGGAATGGTGTGTGTGTGTGTGTGTGTGTGTGTGTGTAACAGTTATTGGAAAACAGCCTTTTGCTCTCAAAAAAGCTATCCACGACTGGCAGAGAACATTAAATGGAAACAGATACTAAAAATCACATGGGAATGGAGGCTGAAAGTATGGCTCATAGGAGTCTTTTGCCAAGAGGTAGCTGCAAGAAAAGGAGCTGACAGATAAACAGATGAAAGGTCTTCATTTTGTTTTGCAATATTTTGCAAAACATAATTATTGGTGGCTAATACCATAGGTCTTCCTGGCTAAGCTAAAAATATTCCATCATCCTTTATGGATATTCAAAGCCTTCTTAGGTATTCTTCTTTCTTAGGTATTCAAAGCATTCTAAGCATAAAGGACTCTGGAAAACATTGGCCTAATATCAAAGGAAAGGCTGAGGTGGCTATGAGAAGAGCAAGTAGAAAAAAATAGTGTGTGTGTGTGTGTGTGTGTGAGAGAGAGAGAGAGAGAGAGAGAGAGAGAGAAAGAGAATGTACTAGGGCTTGAACTCAGAGCCTAGGCTCTGCCCCTTAGCTATTTTTCTCAGACTTGACACTCTTCTGTCCCTTGAGCCACAGCTCTCCTTGCGGCTTTTGGCTGACTAATTGGAGATAAGAGACTCACAAACTTTCCTGCTCCAGCAGGCTTTGAACTGAGAGCTTCAGATCTCAGCCTTCTGAGTAGCTAAGAATGAGCCACGGACATCCAGCCAGGAAAAGTCTTCAAAGCTAATGACACCAGGAATAAATGCCTACAGTCCAGTTTGGGGGAAGAGAACACCTTGGAAGAAACAAGTCAGACTGTGGACTGGGTGAATGAGTTTCAAAGCATGATCACCAAGCTTGGAGGTAAAACCCTACTTTAATACTATCTAAAGTGTGTTTTATATTTCACATGCAATTATAATGCTATAAGTAGTTCCCATGCAACTGTTGGCTAACCAGTAGAACATAAAAGGTAAAAAGTCTTTATCACAAATACTCCCTTGCAAATAATCTTCCTTGTCCCTCCGTAAAAACTTGAGTGCTCATCTAGTTTCTTTAAGTTACTTCTCCACATTACAACATTAGAGTCATTACAACATTCACGGCCTCGTGGAATACAAAACTCTTAGTTCTCTCCTTTAGTTGACAATTCTTTGAAGCATAAATTGACAACAAGGGAAAAAGTGGGACATCTGCTCAGCCCTCTCTGCATCAAGGTCCAAGTTCCTTTTTGCTACTTCCCTTATCATAGTTCACAACTCTTTCACCTTTCACCTTCACCACACCGTCCCTGCCCCTTTGAACAGGGTAGCAAGAAACTGAGAAAGAAAAGAACTAAGGTGTGACTTGAGTAGTTCTCTGGTTCTCTCGATGACCTCAGTGGACAGGGTGGCTACCCATCTTCCCTATTTTTTCCTTTCTTCCACTCCCTACCTCCTGCACTATGGTGCTGTCCTTCTAGCAGGTTCTCCATTTGGAAAGGACTAACAATACAACTTTCACTTTGCTCTCTTCTCAGTGGAGTTCACTTTGCCCATAGGAACTCACACTTCCTTCCAATTCCAATTCCAATTAGTGTGGCCCATTGTCCACACTCTGTCGTCACAAGTCTTTTCCTGCCTTTCTTCTTCATATTTGCCTTTTGTCTTCAATATAGCTCAATCACAAGTCTTGCGTATACCCCTAAATTCCCCGTTCTGCACACTGAACTGCATCCAGCCTTCAGCCTATCCCCATCTACACCCTCGGCATGAATGAGGAGGAAAACACCACTGTTCCCCAACAACTTACTGAGATTCTTTCTGTTTAGAGTCAAACCAAACACATGTTGGTACAAATGGAACAGTTCTGTGTCAGGTTACCTTGACACACAAAGCCTTAGAGATGCGTGACTTTGTACCACAAATATCCAAACAAACTGAACTTTGGGACAACAAGACCAAAACCACCCTTCATAAGATCAAATTTGGATTTTTGTTTATCAGCAAATGAGCAGTTTGTAAACTTCTACTTAGGGAAGCTGCCTGCCGCCAATGATTCTGTTGTACAGCTCTAAATGGATAAGCAATGACATGTATTTAGGTAAATATTTCTATTATATACACAAGTATATATATATATATATATATATACAGCAGTATATATACCCTTATATATGTATATATAAATATGTTTCACTCATGATGATATACAAACCAGCCAGAAAAGTATATTATTGTCGAAATATGCAGCTACCATATAAACTTGCTCAGGCAAAAGGAAGTTCACTCTGAAGATGCATGGAGCCTAGAAGCCTAGGTCTTTAGACCTGACCTCACCCAAATCTGAAACTAAGAAACCCACAATCCTATGTATGCAAAAACCATCTCTTGATCACTATAACAAGAACTGAGAGACTGCAGCAAGCAAGCCAGAGATGGTCCCTGTCCCCATGTAGCCCCCACTCCAGTGACCAGGACAGGAACACATGGGAGCTACTGTGATTCAGGCTGTAAAGGAAGAAAGTAGACATTGGAAGAGTTGGATATAGCCAGGGACTAACCTGGCTATAGGCTTGAGTGAGCAAGGACCACCTCTCCAGGAGGAGGGGTTAGATGTGAGAGGAAGCGATCTGGTAAAAGCAATACCATGGCATAGGAGTGGAGGAAGACAGGACTCAACAAGCCAGAGAGCCAGAGGGAGCAAAGTGTAAGATACAGTTAGGGAGAAGGGCAAGGCTGGACTTCTCTACCCATACTTTTAGTGATTGAAAGGAACAAATCTATCCTAGGAAACATGGCAATGGTACAGGCAGCTCAGAACCTTGGAGCAAGCTAAGAACAAAAGCAAAGGACAACAGGTGCTGTGATTCTAATTACTCAGAAGGCTGAGATCTGAGGGTGGTTTGAAGCTCATCCAAATCATGACACTCTTATCTCCAATTAACCACCAAAAAGCAAAAAGTGGGGGTGTGGCTCGAGTGGTATAACACCAATCTTGACCAAAAAACCTAAGGAACATTGGCCAGATCATAAGGTCAAGTCCCAGTGCTGGCATAGATACACACACACACACACACACACACACACACACACACACACACACAAAGGGCAATTGCTTCCTGGAGTTCAGACCTTAGGGATCAAGGGTACTTCTGTCAGCATCTTGAGATCAACTGTGACCTCCTTGTGTACAGACTTTAAGTTGATCCAGCAGCCAGGCTATTGCCATACACAGTTTGAACGGTGACCACACCATGCTCAGATCTGCTTGCTGAGGTCAACACTGGCTGCATTTTCCTCCTATTGGTGGGCATTGCTAAGATGGAGAACCCGATTGGCTCAATTTCTTGAGCTTGGACACACCCTATAGTAGGTCTATAGCTAACTTACATAGAAAACCTCCCCACACAAGGTGCCTGTTCCTCCTTAATAAGATTTGACTTTGGGAAATAGTCATTGACTAAAGAACACAACCAGAGACAGCAACAGCAGTTTTAATTTAACAATGTACGTTTCTCTAGGAATACTGTGTAAGTAAATGATCTCCCTGAAACATATATAGTACTTCAAAAATTAATATTGACTGTGGCTAGACTCTGGTGGCACACACCTATAATCCTAGCTACTCAGGAGGTTGCGATTTGAGGATCGCAGTTCAAAGCCAGCCCAGGCAGTGAAATCCATGAGACTCTTATCTCCAATAAACCACCAAAAAACTGGAAGTGGTACTGGCTCAAATGGTACAGTGTTCACCCTGAGCTGAAGAGCTCAGAGACAGCACCCAGGCCCAGAGTTCAAGCCCCATGACTGACAAAAAAAAATTATATGTGGTGTGTGTGTGTGTGTGTGTGTGTTTGTGCATGTGCATGTGTGTGCATGTGTACAGGTACTGGGGCTTGAACTCAGAGGCTTGTACTCTCGCTTGACTGTATTACTCAAGGCTGGTGCTCTACCACGTGAGCTATACCTCTACTACTAGACTTTTGCTAGTTAACTGGAGATTAAATGTTTCTTGGATTTATCTTCCTAGGCTGGCTTTAAACCATGATCATCTGATCTCTGAGTAGTTAGGGTTATAGGTATAAGCCATTGGTGCCCAGAAAATTAATTGTGAATAATTACATTAGAGTATATGACTTATGGGAATTTCCTTCCAATTTTTGACTGGCTTTTTTTCTCCTGTAAATGAACTTTTCTCTTTTTTTTACTAATTGTATTGCGATCCATCTGCTCAACAAAATTTCACTCACAGATGAAATATGGCCACTGCCAAACCATGCCTGTGGATAGTTTAGTCATTTTACAAATACTAGCCTCAAAGCATGTAGCTTACTTTAAAAAAAAATGAAAGCCATTAGACCTGAGATCTTCTGCAGAGACCCACATAACGTTGACAGACACAAGAGCTCCCTTAAGGACTGCTTATATCCTACTTTAAAGGAAATGTCCTTTGAAGTGGGTCAAAATGTGACTTGTCAGTGTGATTTGATGACACCTCTAAACTGGAAAAATATCAAAACCTACGGCCTGAAATTGATTTTCTTCACATGTGAAATTTCTGTTTTATTCTCACCACAGGGCAAGAAGATACTGGAGATTATTGTCAAGGTTTGGATGCTCACTTCAACTGCTTCCCATCTCATCCTTGACCCGCAAGCAGCTCCATCTGTGCTACAGGAGAGCTGGCCCAGAGATAGCTATTCCCTCCACAGAGGGCACCAGCACTGCACCTTCACCCCAGCCTTATTGGCTGGACCACCAGAAGTAAGTAGATAGAAGTTGCACACTCTGCACAACAAGTATGTGCCAGTCATATCAGAAAACACTTATAGCTCATGGGCTAATAGACAATTGTCAAGCTGGGCATTGATGGCTCATTCCTGTAATCCTAGCTACTCAGTAGGCTGAGAATTGAGAACTGAGATTCAAAGCCAGCCCAGGAAGACAAATATGAGAGACTCTTACCTCCAAAAAGCCTTAAGTGGAGGTATGGATCAAGTGGTAGAGTGCCAGCCTTGGATGTAAAAAAACAAGTAAGAATAAAAGATCTTGAATTCAAGCCCCAGTACCTGCACACACATGTACACACACACACACACACACACACACACACACACACACACACACACACGACAATGGTCTAAGCAACCTGATTCACTAAATCCATGATGTTAATAACCATAATGTTGATATCTTCATAGTGCTTCATGGAGCATTTTACAGATACTACTGTTGTCATTACAATGAATACCAATTTCATGCTGCACTTGTCCTGTGCTAGACATTATGTTAAGTGGTTTACACATGTAATTTCACTTAAGGGGTTGGTATTCATAAAGCACTGCTGTGAGACTCGAGGATGAGAATTACTGTCCCCACTCCAGTTAGTTAATGTGGAAATTCAGGTTCTGTTTGGGTTTATGCTGTCCAGACACAGATTTGGTACATAACAGATATAAGTAGAGCTTGTCATTTTTACCTCTTGTCATTCATTCATTCATTCATTCAAAACATTTTTTACCAAGTACTTCCTTAGCTCCTACATTGTGAGTAGAGCTAAGGCTCAAGTGGTAGAGCACCAGCCTTGAGGAAAAAAAAAACAAAAACAGCACAACACTCAAACCATGAGTTCAAGCCCCAGTATCAGCATACACACAAGAAAAACTGACAAGTAGATTTGTAGTTCCAACATGAGAAAATACTTAGAAGTATTAACTAAAACATTAAGAATATATATATAGGTCAGTTGTGGGGGCCTCAACTCTGGGCCTGGGTGCTGTCCCTGAGCTCTTCAGCTCAAGGCTAGTGCTCTACCACTTGAGCCACAGCGCCACTTCCAGCTTTTTCTGCTTATGTGGTGCTGAGGAATCAGAGCCCCATGTAGGCAAGGCAAGCCCTCTACCACTGAGCCACCTTCCCAGCCCAACATTAAGAAAATATTAAGGAAAATGTTTCATCTTGTTGAGCAGAAACAAATTGCTTCTCACTGAGAATCCTATGCTTCCTCCCTGCACACAGAGTACAGTCCCAGCTACACAGCAGAGAACTTCTTTTGTGACAGAGGCTGTCCAAAATGCTTTCCTTGAACAATTTAGTCAGCACAGTTGCCCTGGGAGGATGACATTCTTGTCTGTACTGTAGAGATGAGGAATCCAAGGCACTGGGATGCCAAATCATTTTCCCAAGGATGTACAGGGAGTGAACTATAGAATGAAAGCCTCGAGTTCTAGCCAATGACAGGAGGGTATGGTGTTCCACCCTCCAAGCCTTGTTCACAGAAGCTTCCCACAATCTCCTCCCTGATTCTGCCTAGGCAAGCAAAACAGCACCTCGTGTCCTGCAAGCATGGAATCCAGCTCTTCAAGGTGGTAGTGTCTCTGTCTTCCTGAGTGCTGGTATGACTGTGTATAGCTCAATCATGTTCTACTTGCATGAAATGCATTACTGTCATTTGGAGCTTTTGAATATTTGGGGCTTATTTGTTACAGGTGTTCACCCAAACTACACGTTCTCAAGGTAAATATAAAGTCGACAGTTACGTTTGTCTGCTTCCTTCACTGTCATAATTCCAAACTCAAGAGCTGGGCCTGGCCACTAGTGGTCACTCAGTTGATACTTCCTGCATGAATCAGTGAGATTAAAGTGTCTGCAAATGTATGCTCTACTTTTGACTAGCTCTGGGAAGCAGGATTAACAGAAGACAAGGAGAGACTTCTTTTTCCCTAAATATCTAGTTTACAGTTCTGTTTTCCAAACCAGACTATAATAATTTTATCATAATCATTTCTTGACCAGCACATGATGGATGATAAGCATGTACCCCTATTCATCAGAAATGACATCCCAACAAGCAAGCCAGAGACAGAATGTGGAGCTGGATTATTGGTGTGACCCAGTCTGTAGGTCTTGGCTCTGGATGAAATGCTGTCATCCTATCACTTCTTGTCAGAGTCTATGAAGGTGCTGTAACTGGCAAGAGCTCCTGTCACTCCAGCTAGGCCCTGGTGGAGATAGATGGAAGATGATCACCCACAGAGAGAGCATGAGCAAACATGTCAGCATCTCCCCTGCGGCTCTGTGTATGAAGGGATCTTACAGTGAAGTCTGAAGTTGCCTAGGTATTAAAGGAAGGGTTGCCTAGGCAACTGACATATTGGCTCATGTTTCTGTGGTCATATCCACTTGACATGTGAAAGATATGTGAAAACTGAAACACCCAAGGTGGCTCTTTACAAGCTACCGAGTATCCCATTAGACATAAGTTGCTTTTGGTTTTGATTGGTAAATATTTTAATTATATGTAAAAACAAATGATAGTAGTATTTGGTCTATGAAACCAAGACTTTTAATTTATTTTTGTAGCTGGAGCAATAAAAGAAGTGCCAGAATATGAACCCCGAAGATTAAATTTCTGCCACTTGAAAATCATGTGGCCTTTGGGTAGGAGTGATTTTAAATCCCTGCTTAACCTTAAGAGACATCTCAAATCCTGTCTCAGTCTCCAAGACAGATGTAAAGATGCTGTGTCAGTGATTAAAGAAGAAAAAGGTCTTTGAAACAAGAAATGCTACAAAAACAAAGGTATTATTAAGCCCTTAAGCTTAATTGAAAATTAAAAATACCATCTGTTTTTTCATTGTAGTATAATAATAATAGCTTAAACTAGACTTTAAGCTCTAAAAGGATGTAGGCACTCATCTGGCTCAATCCCATCCGCATGGAAGCCTAACACAGTGTATGACATCATAGGTCATGAGACATGAGTCGTAGGGCAACCAGAGAGGCACAGAGCTGAGGGACTGGATGTGAGACCAGAGGTCACCGAAGGTCCGCAGTAATGGTAGTTGGAGAAAAGTGAAGGAGAGCAACGACAGACTGGAACCAGCACCTGTGGCTCACCATTGCCAACCTCCACAGTGCAAGTGACCTTCAGGAGGAGTCCATGATCCCCTCAGTTTCAAGCTGGGAGCCTGGAATAGGCACTCAAGCAGGCTGGTATGAGAGATGGGTGCATGGGGCAAAGACATGGAGGAGAGTCCGCCCTCAGTGGAACCATGTGATTCCACCATCTTCCACAACAGTGTGGTACAGCAGCTAGCCTCCTTCTTCCTGACAGAGGAGGAGGGGAAACTGCTGGGTAGGTGAGGAGAGAAAGTAGCAGACGCGGCCCATGGCTGATAGCACAGTTGGACCATCATGGCCTTTCTTGGTCCCACAGTGCCCCTGGGTCCTGCTCTGAATACTTCTTCCTGCTCAAATGCTTCTTCTGGTAATACTCCACCAATAAAAAAAGAGGAGGCAGTCCATCAGAAAGAATGACATTGCCCCATTTGTTAGGAAATGGAAAAGCTTGGAAAAAATTATATTAAGTGAAGTAATCCAGGCCCAAAGAAACATAGGTCCCATGGTTTCCCTTAT
>NW_012267286.1:11641176-11651298 GCF_000151885.1 Dipodomys ordii
GAGGCTGCAATGCTTGGTAAGAAATGTACGCATTATCCTGCCCATGTAATTGTAACCCCTCTGTACAGTATGTTCACAAATAAAATTAAATTTAAAAAAAAAGAGGAGGCAGGACAGCACAAAGCCCAGGGAGAGGCCATGGGCCCCCCATGCACTATAAAAACCACCCTCTGAGAGGACTCCGTTTGGACTCAGATGGGACTTCAGATGGGAGTTTCTTTCACATCTTTCCTTATGCAGGCAAATGCCAAAACAGAGCACGTTTATTTGCAAGTGAAAGGAAAGCTGTCTTTTAATTTGGTAATGGGAAGAGAGAATGAACCGCCCCCTAGAGGGTATCATTCCCATCCTCTATCTTGCCCTCTCCGTTTTCTGATGTGACTGGCTTTTGGGTAATTACAACTGAACACTGTCTGGACAGGCAAGCAGTAGCAACTACGGGACAGAATCTACAGGGGTCAGGCAATGCTGGATCTGCGCCGTTACAAATACCCACAAGACCGCCCAAGCAACCAGAATTCCCTCCTGTCTCTGATTTCCCGACCACCCCAACCCACTACCTCCGAACAGCATCATTCCAAAACTGTCCCTTTATCTCACCAGGTCCCCACTCCTTCTCTCCTCTGCCCCTGGGAAGGACTGGGAAGAGGGTTTTCACCAGCCACTAATGGACTTTTCCCCAAAAACTAGATGATTCTACTTTCAGATGCTCCCTATATAACTACCTTGTGCCTCCTCCTCCACTTGTAACATAGACACAGACACTGAGAGAAAAAAAAAAAAGGATAATAATTACTGGGAGGATTTTCCTAATCCAGTGTGTGCAGGAATAGTGAAAAGAAAAACCTACAGATTGAGACCCACTAAGTGCTAACTAAAGTCCAAATGCTTTGTCAGATATTTGAACCCATAAGCAGTCTCTTCTTTTGCCTATTTTTTCCTGGATTGAAAAGCAAGTGCTACTGAACACAGGGTGCAAAGAGCTAGGAAATTGGGTTTCCACTATCATCAAGTTGATAGCATAATGACAAAGAACACAA
The DNA here is from genome assembly GCF_000151885.1 of Dipodomys ordii. Taxonomy (NCBI): domain Eukaryota; kingdom Metazoa; phylum Chordata; class Mammalia; order Rodentia; family Heteromyidae; genus Dipodomys; species Dipodomys ordii. The sequence continues at coordinate 11,642,217 of NW_012267286.1, forward strand.
ATAAATTCGGACCAGTGAGTGAAAACAATCCGGGGGAGCTAAAGGCAGTAAGCAAGGCCGACTCATGATTCCAAAGTGTTGCGGCATTTCCCGTCATCCTAGATCAGGGCATTCTCCATCTGGGCACCTGTAATAATCTCCTCTCTATGGAAATGTTACACAAGCAACTGGTTGGGCTGTTGGTCGAGGTTCACCTCATGCCAAATTGGGGTACGCAGCTCCAGATTCACAACAACTTAACAATTCTCTGACAGATCCTGCAGACAAGGAAGATATATTCTGGAAGACTTTACTAACCATCCCAAGTGTCTAAAATGGGAACGAAAACAAAACAAGAAAAAAAAAAGAGAGAGACTGTGGGTATGTGTTGCTCATTCATATTTTGTGGGTTGGTTTACTGTTTGTTTTGTCAGCTATTTTTATTACTAATGAGCAAAACAGAAAAGCAGGCTGAGTCACAAATAGCAGATGCATTTTTAGGGTCTCTGGCTCAGGAAGGGACTGGCTCTCTTGAAACCTGTTCAGAATGGGCTTGTACAAGTGCTCCTAGGAGGAGTTGGTCCTGGGCATGTACACACGCCTTTGGGATTCTGCTTGCCAGGTACCTGGGTTTTGGAGGTAGAAAGGACATAGGGTTGGAGTCCAGACATAGCCAGGTGTCATGCCTGGCTGCATCGTTTTCTAGCAACATAAGCCTCACTTTCTCATCCATTAGAAAAAAGGATAAAGCCTTTCTTTGATGAGATCTTGGTGCAGATTATATAACCAGGCATGGTGGCAGCATGCTTATCATCACAGAAGACTGACGTAGGAAGATCAAATCAAAAGCTAGCGTGGGTTATATACCATGACCCTATCTTATAGAGAAAGAGAGAGAAAGAAGATCTATGTGAAGAAATCAGTTTGCAGTAGACATTCAATAAATTATAGCCATTTTACTATTAGCATTTATTATTGTCATTATTATTATGTGACTGTGTTTGAACTTAAGACTTTGTACTTGCTCTACCTTATGAGCTACCCCTCATCAGTACATTTTGCTTCAGTTGGATTTTAAATAGGGTCTCTCGCTTTTGCTCAGGACTGGCAATCCTCCTACTTCTACCTCCCTACAAGCTGATAACACACGTGTTATCACACGTGATTATTTTTTGCCAATGCCAAGCAAGGAGGCTACTATTAAATACACAACCCTCTGCCTCAGTGGAAAAAATCAGAACATCCTCCAATGTTAGCAAATATTCCCACTGCCACCAGCCACAGGATAGGAGGCAAAAGCAGTCATCTTCCTCAGACACATGGGGATAAAACTATTAAGCTTGCCATGGAGGAAGTGAAATTATTATAGAGTTTAGGTCAGGTCTGTAATAAGCACCCAATAAATCACAAATAACCCAGGCACCAATGCCCCACTCCTATAATCCTAGCTACTAGGGAAGCTGAGATTTGAGGATGGAAAAAGTCCCAGGAGACTCATAATTCCCAATTAACCTCCAGAAAACCGGAAATAGCACTGTGGCTCCAAGTGGTAGAACTCTAGCCTAAAGTGGTAGAGCTCTAGCCTTGAGCAAAAGAGCTCAGGGACAGCACCTAGCCCCTGACTTCAAGTCCCATAACCAACCAAAAGAAAAAAATCACAAATGATATTAAGAAAGACTCTGCCTTTGAATTTTCCTTATCAGATACTCTTTTTCTTTCCCATACTTTGTTTTCCCTAGCAAATATCTCTCCATTGCCCTGCTTGTGGCTTATCTTTGTTATAAGGCATTGTTGAGAGTGAATTAATTGTAGAAAGGCCTTTGGGCCCAAAGAGAGTAACATAAGCACAGATAAACTGCATAATCACCATGGAGGATTTTATTCACTGAAAGATGGACACTTTGGTACACACTTGGAGGTTGACATACGAGGATCTTGAATTGGAGGCCAGTTTTGGCTACCTTGTCTCAAAAATTGAAAAATTAAGTCAACAGATGACTTAGGGACAAGTGACAAAAATTTGCCCATTTCTTTTAGCCATCAATCTTTCTTACCCCAATTCAACATCCTTGAATTGTAGAAGAGATAGTCCTAAGGGCCTGCAGAGTCATTTCACCTTTCCAATTCTGTGCAGGTGTAATTGTATCTGAGGATAGCCATATTACCACATGGAAACATTGAGTAACTAATCATGGCCAAAGAACTCACTCTATTAGTGATTGGGAGGATAGGAGAGGTACTTTGGTGTGTAAAGGGTCTGAAGTTTGGTTTTACACTTTCATTGGAAAGAAGGCAACTGGGTTAACTCAAGAGGAGGGTGGCCTTAACTGAAAGGGATCTGGAACACACCTGGGCCTTTCCTCCGCTTTCTATGTAACTTTGCTGCATACATTTCGGGTTAGGCTGCTCTGCACAGATATTGGGTTGGACCCTATAATAGGATTGATGAAAACAAACCCCCTTATACTAATTTTTTTTTTAATTTCCAGCAGACATGGTCAGTTTGTCACCAAGCTTCAAACTGGGTACATTGCCCTCTTCCACTCTACCCTCTTTTTGGTAACAGGGCAAAGAATCATGGTTTCTCATCAGCGACAAGTCTTCAGATAAATTGTTCTTGTCCCTTTATTCCACGTGGACTAAGTGAATCTATGTCACCCCAACCAAAACAACACCTCCACTGGCAAGAAGTTCCTGCAAAGATTACTTCGGGCCCTCAATCCAACCTAAATTTGCCATGAGGCCTAGTGGATAAAAAGTGCCCAATGAGCCTTTTTAAAATGCAATTTAGGCTTTAATTTTGTTATTTTTGAGACGATTCATCTCACCTTTATTTCTTAGCATAATTTTATTGTCTTTAATAGTTGTAGAAAGGGGGTACAATTCATCGTGGCAGTGTGTGAGCACCATGCATGCATCTTGATCGACTGTCACTGTTAGAAAAATGGAGGAGAAAGGAAGGAGCAGACCTGACTTGCCATCTGTTTATTGAGGCACAGCCAGGGCCAACAAACCTTCCCCCGGAATTGGACATGGTAGAAGGAGGTGGGGTTGGAGTTGGGCTTGTATGGGGTCTGAGCAAGGAGACAGAGGTTATTAGAAAGGTATTAGGGCTGGAGGCAGGGGCTCTCCATTAGGCCCACAGTGCAATGTGGACAGACAGGCTTAGGTGGACTGTCTTGCCCGCATCAAGCAGTCTGCACGTATCTGGTGTGACAGCCTGGGGATCAATCCTTCATGTTCCATCTTTAGATACATAAGAAGATTGGGCCAAGAAGGGAGAGGTAGGTCCTTCAGTCACCCCCCTTTCCTCATGCTCCCCCATCTCTCCGATCCCACCCATCCTCTCCATCTTCCTAGTTTGACATATAATATATATATAGATATATATATATTGAATATTGTGACTTCCTCTCTTCATTCATCTACCCCCATCCTTGTGACCTAACCTCTCTTCTCCCAAGTACCAGCTTCCTGGTCTGTGCTTTGTCAGACTGCAAGTTAGTTATTCACCATTGGGAATCTTTAATTCATTAACATAGTTGTGTACATGTGCATGCGCCCCTGTTGATGTTTACATATGCATCAAAAAATTAGAACTGACTTCCACATGAGAGCAACTGCATGCCCTGTGTCTCTGGGTGTACGCTCTGAGGGCATGGGGTAAACCCATGAAGAGAAGAGCTCCTCTTCAGGAGTGCTCACAGTGAACAGCAAGGTGACCCCACAGCGGAGCTCAGATGGTGGGTGCAGCTGGACAGATGCTATGGGCAGTTTCTCAGCTTTGGAACCCTGGGCAAACTGCTTAATCTCTGAATTGTTTTGTTGTTGTTTTTACGAAGCTGATGGTTTCCAATCTCACCTCTCACGACATGAGCTTAGTTTGCATATTAAATCATGCAACAAATGCATTAGACATTTCACACATGCTCACTTCCTTGTTTATTACTTTCTTTGAAAGCATGCATATATATATATATATATATATAGGCTTTAATTTTCATATATATATGTGTGTGTATATATGTGTATACACACACACGCATTGCCATTAAGTTTGCCAACTAAGGAAAAGCTCCTGAAGCTACCCACTGCTACAGGATTATAGAATCAGTCACCCATCTACTTGAGAAGTGCCAGGCTCCTTTCAAACTCCAAAGGAAATTGAATGCTGTTCCCCTGCAGCCCACTCTCCTCTACCCGCTGGGCCCCAACGCCTATCAAAGTCATTGGTCTGGCCTGGAAGGCACCGGGCCCACTCCTCCAAGGCCCCACTTTACCGACGGCTCAGCAGCCTGGCTCCCAGCCTGGTGACGTCAGCGTTTGAGTTGTTTTTCCCACCCCCCCTTCCCCCACCCCCCTCCCACTTCCCGCCCCGCCCCAGTGGCTGTGGCAAGGGATGGGCGGGGCGGGAGTGAGGAGTCTCCAGCGCCGGAATATAGCTTGCTGGGGCCCCCTAGTGGCCATCAGCCCTTATAGGCTTCTGTGGAAAAAGAAAACTTGAGGCCTAGGGCCAAAAGAATACCTGGATTTCAATGGTGTTTGTCTTCCTCTACTATTAGAGCTTTTTCTAGGAAGTTGGTGGTAAGAAAGAAAGTAGAGGAACTCGTTTGTGACAGTCCTGGAACAAATCTCTCTAGCGTAGCGTCTAGCGTTGTCTGTGCCCAGGATGTCCACATGGGGAGAGTTGTGAAATGTTCTTTGTAACCCTCGGCAGGAAAGCAGAAGGCAGAGCAAGCAGGGTGAAGGCTGTCAAGGGACACACTGATGCTTCCTGTCTTCGGGAGGGGGGGCCCTCTTCTCATGACAACAGCTACTGCTCTGGCTGAGGACGAGGGTGGGTGTCTTAGATGACACCAACTAGAACAGTAAGTCAAGGTCACCCTCCTCCCCCACAAATCTCAAGCTGATATAGCTCGCATACTTACTTCTGCTTCCCGACCCTTGGTTTCTCTAGCTTCAGTGAAAATAAGAAATAAAGCCCTATCATGTGAGGGAATAATAAATGATTCTGCCTAGACTACAGTCATGTCTAAAGGAGAGATGGACCCGTCAGGGATTTCTGTACACCGAGTACCAGGATGTTCTTGAGTAAGAATGTTTCCTTTGGGGAAAGACTGAGGGAAGAGTTGGTTTTTAAAGAGGAGCAGTGGGGTGATTTAGAAAAGAGCTCAGTGATTGCATTGCTTACAGGGATGTGCCTCAGAGCTCATCACTTCCTTCAAGCAGTCAGGACAAAAACAAAGATGCCCTCCACCAGGAGATTGTAAGTAAACACAGGTTAGTTAGCATTGCTTAGAGACAGCATCTTAGACACTGCCATTAAAGGCTCTGCCTTCAGACACCTCCGTCATGTTAAGTAAGCAGAAGGCCATTCACTTGAGACAGTCTCTTCATCTTGAATTCTATATTACAACTTAGAATATCAACAAAAAGAACCTAACTTGGAAGTATATTGTTTAATACAGATAAAGAAAGTTTAGGCCAATCACACACAAGCTCCCAACCCCAAATTTCAGCCAATCATAAGCAACCAAACAAGCCCATGTCTAAATGACACCAAGGCCTCAGAGACAATGAGATTTCTCTACTTCTGTAGTCAACCTACAGGTGCTTGTGGCTTACTTGGCTATGGGTAGCCATCTCTAACTTATTCTCATTCTAAGTGTTGTCTCGTTTGATTTTTATCCCCTCAAACTTTGTAAATTTGCCCTAAGTTTTCCTTATAACAATGCCTCCAGCTGCCCCTACAGACTCTCTTGCTTTTTTTGTCCACTGGAAGTAGAGCTACCACCACTTTGGGCATTAGCTGTGACCCCAGATGCCAGAACAGGAAAAGAAAATGGCAGAGAACATCATGGTGCCCAAAGCTAGTTAGTCATCATGAAAGTCAATGCTTACCTCGAAAAAATATGATTATGCCTAAATCCTTAGAACTTGTGTATGTGAATTTTGGAGAAAGAGATTCTGAAGATAGAGTTAAAGATTTCAAGATGAAAACATCCTGAATTACCCAAGTAAACCCGACATCCAGGGCCAAGTGTGTCTTTCTAAAAGACACAAAGGCCAAGCCACTGGTGACTCATGCCTATAATCCTAGCTACTCAAAGAGGATGAGATTTGAGGATTGAGGTTCAAAGCCAGCCAGGACAGAAATGTCTGTGAGATTCTTACCTCCAATTAACCAGCAAAACCCTAGAAATGGAGGTGTGGTTCAAGTGGTAAAAAGCTAAGTCTTTAAAGATAAAGCCAAGTAAAATCCCCAGGCTCTGAGTCCAGACCTCAGTACTGGCACCAAAACAAAGAAGAGAGAGAGAGAGAGAGGAGAAAAGAATTAAAGATCCTGTTTGTTAAAATGAGAACCAGAGATTTTTAGCATTATATAGACACAAGCCAAGCTTCCAGAGTTGAAAGATGCAAGAAAGAATTTCCTTCTAGAACTTGAGGAGAGAACTTTGCTTCCACCTCAGTTGCAGCCTTTGAGCCTCCAGAACTATTATAGAATAGTTCTGTTGTTGCCCTGAGAAATTCCTTTACTTGCAAAAAGAAAGAAATATATATATATATATATATATATATATATATTGACTGAGCACATCACACCAAACACTGTGGTGGGTACTAAGCAAATAGCAATACAGAAAACAAAGACCCTGTTTTTATGAACTTTATTTAGGGAAAGCAATTATACAGTGGTGAATAAACAAACTAGAAGATTTCTGAGAATGAAAAAATCCTATCAAAAAAAAAAGCCAAACTTGGCCATGTGGGAAAATGCAGTCAGGGGATTCAGCCCCAGAAAAATGATCAGCAAAGACCTCATGGTATCATGATAAGTTCGTGTATCATCTTGAAGTATCCTGAAGAAATGGAGAAGAATCAGAAGGACTTTCAAGAAGTCAGGGTTGAGACAAAAATATATGCTACTGTGTAACTGTCACTATGCCCCTTTTAAGATCTCCAAATTCATTTTTCAAATTCTACTCTTTGAAGTCCTAATGTCACCGGATGGGAGGTGAGGTTTTGTGAAGCTTCCTTTAAACATAGGAACTCTTCACTTAGGGCCTTAACTTTGATCGCTAAGTAAGAATTTCTGGGCAAGTCACAATGGTAAGAAAACTTGGCAGAGCTTTATTGAAGAAGCAAACAAGCAGGCAAACAGACAAATAGAAAAAAGGAGACAAACACACAGAAGGGGACAGGGGCCCACTCTAGCAGAGTGTGGGAAGATACAGACACATAGTTCCTTGGGTTGTTGGAGTATTCATGTCGTAAAGGCAGGAGGTCTGGTTTCAAAGCTAAGTAAAGATAGATGCTTTGTCTTTGCTCTAATCATACCTGGTGTTACTTTCTGAGTTTCCAGGTAAGAATGCACCCTGCCATAAAACAGATTCTATTCTTGAGATCAGGAGGCACTCTGCTATCTACATTTTGGGGCAGGAGGTAGCTTAAGTTCGGGGAAGCAGTTTTGTTTCTCAGGAAGCATAGATCCTGTTGGACAAGTGTTTGTTCTTGGTGTGAGGAACACAGCCCTCAGGAAGAGATGTATCCTGTTGTCTATCTTTGAAGTAAACCTGGCACTTCTATTTCTAAATACCATTATTTCTGAGTTGCCGTCACTAGGCCTCAGTTTCTTTAAGTTATCCTGTTTCACTAAGATGTTTGTCAGAACCCATACAGTAACCACCGTTGAAGAAGGATGGAAGGGACTGGGCTGGGTATTTTGACCCTGATGTCTCTGCTCATCAGAGCAGATGTGTGTCCACCATCTTTCTACCCTTACTAGCTTCTCATGCTTTAAGAAAGTGTTCGATTTGGGCACCAGTGGCTCACTTGTAATCATAGCTACTCAGGAAGCTGAGATTTGAGGATCACTATTATCCAGTCAGACAAATCTGAGAGTCTCTTATCTCCAATTAACCAGCAAAACCCTGGAAACAGAAGCATAATCAAATGATAGAGTACCAATTTTGACCACAAAAACTAAGGGACAGCACCCAAGCCTCGAGTTCAAGCCCTAGTATTTGCCAAAATAAAAAAGATTTGGAACTTCAACTCTCTAGACTTTTTATTATTATATAATTATTCGACAGTTACTGACAATTTAAACTACTGTGTATAAAATTCACCAATAAAAGTGATAGTTTGTCAAAATTAATTGCCTTTTACTTGTTCCAAACTTGTTTGTAAATAATGCATTGTGATACAAAAATATCTTCCAGAAAATAAAGCTCAATTAGCATAAATGAGATAGAGATAACCACACTTTTATTAATCAGGTGCTTCCGAGTGAATTTTCTATGCTTTTGTATTCAGCCAAAGTAATGTGTCAAAAAGTGATTCAAAACATTTAAATTGTCTCTAATTTGAACCATCAGTCAAAATATGTTAATAGTGTTAACATTTCTGTAATTTGGTGTCAATGCTACCAAAAATATACATATGATAAACTGAACTAGATTCTCATTACTGAAAAGAAAACCTCTAGTAATTGCCAAAGCAGTGTCCAGTAAGTGATTAATACCTGTAGACTCAGAAGTACAGTTAGAAATTACAGTCAAAGTGTCGGTGCATGCACACATCATCGAGGTAGGAAATGTTCTCTACTACAGACCAGAAACCTGGTTGGTTTTGTCTGCTTTGCTCTACTTTAAGTCATTGGCCTACCTATCACGGACGGGAAACTAAATAGGTTTGCATCAAATGTTTATATCCAAAATAATAATTATCATATAACACATAATTCTTAAGGTCTGCTCAACACCATTTTAAATGTATATAAATTGACCAATGCATCCGTTCCCTAGAAAAGTAATTGTAAGGTCCATTCCTGGAAAGCGAACAGACCTCGCCCAGTACCTGCATTACCTAGACAACTGGGACACCTGGAGGAGGTCACATCCGAATCCGCTGAGGTCACATCTTAATCTGATGTGGCCACACCTTTCTCCCACCTGATCTCACTTCCCTTTACCTGGACACACCCTTCCGCGCTCTCTACCCTAAATAAGGCCTAACCTAACCTGGGGCCAGACGGCCTCTTTTGCCAGCCGCGTGGAGTGCCAACCTTGCCTGGTCCCAGCAGGTCTACTGAATAAACCTA
>NW_012267286.1:11651648-11678102 GCF_000151885.1 Dipodomys ordii
CTCCCAATCCGTGGGCTTTCTATTGATCTTGCTAGCTCTGGGGGGGAGGGGAAGGACTGGGTGGGGGGGTGGGGGGAGAGGCTGGGAAGGGATGTGAAGGGTAAACAAAGGAGGAGGCTTCAATGCTTGATAAGAAATGTATGCATTATCCTGCCCATGTAATTGTAACCCCTCTGTACAGTATGTTTACAAAATAAAATAAAATAAACCTAACAGTAATCAGAAGCCAACATCGCCAAACTAAACTCATTCCCTTCACCATTCTTAAAGCAAAACTTGAGACAATAAATTTAGCTGAATTAATTTGAGCAAACAATATTCATTCATGGGACGGCACTCAGAAGCAGAAGAGATTCAGAGAAATCTATCCAGTCAAGTAAATGGAGTCATCTACAAGACAAACACCAGGTGCTGGTGATTCACACCAGCAATCCTTACTACTCAGGAGGCTGAGATCTGAGGGATCAAGGTTCAAAGCCAGCCTGGGAAGGAAAGAGTCCAGGAGACTCTTATCTCTAATTAGCTGTAAGTGGAGCTGGGGCTCAAGTGGTAGAGAGCTAGCCTTGAGTGAAAAAGCTCAAGGACAGCACCCAGGTCCTGAGTTCAAGCCGCAGGACCAATCTATTTTTTTTTTTAAAAAAAAAGGCAAACACAGAAGCTAAGTAGAGAAAACTCCAGACGGGCGACTGCTAGCATACCATATTTCAGCATGGGTGTGATGGGGTAGTGGCTTTACCTGGGCCTAGTCTGATTAGTAGAGTGCCTAGGATTGGTTGAAGTTCAGTTGTTTGTGATTGATGAAATCAATTGTATCAATTTGTATTGGTTACAAATGTCTATCTTTTTTCTAGTTAGGTTTTATTTGTTATTGTGGTAAGGCTGCAGTCAAGACAGCCTCAGATTTATCCCTTCCTGCTTACCTAATATCCCAACCTGTAAATCATTTGAGCTATGTTCATAACTGTTTATTGTTTTAAAATTTACCTTCTTAAAGAACAAGGAAGAAAGAGAGAGAAAGAAAGAGAGAGAGAAAGAAAGAAAGAAAGAAAGAAAAGAAAAGAAAGAAAGAGAAAGAAAGAAAGAAAGAAAGGGAGGAAGGAATGAAGAAAGGAAGGAAGGAAGGAAAGAAAAGAAAGGAAGGAAGGAAAGAAAGAAAACATGAGAATCAGAACATAGACACATTATTTTAAAATTGGTTAAATGTTTCATGACAAAAACAGACTCAGAGACCAATGCAACAGACTAGAAGGCACAGAAATAAATCCATCCACCTATTAAACACTAACCCTATTAAACAAACACTATTCAACACTAAACACCTGTGGTTGGTTTCTTCTCAATGTGTCCAAGCCCCAGTATCAGCACAAAAGAAAAAAGGAAAAGGAAATAACAACAAATGTCCAGTTTCATATAATAATTAAAACTCTGAATGTGGCTTAGGCCAATTCTAATTCTTCTCTCCCTGGCTACAGCGTTGAGCTAAGAGTCAATAATGGAAAAAATACACTTGGTTAGCTTTCTCCTACATGTGTTGGCAATGCTTCCTCAGTTACAAAATGGGCTCCTAGCCCTCTGCTGAGAAAAGAAGGAAGAAAGAGACAAGAAAGGACTAACTCATCCTGAGCTGGTTTATACTTCTTGGCAAATTATATCACAATGATCACTCTCCTGTGACTATAAGTAAAATGTTTTTAGGAAAAAAGAAACATACGAAGCTAAAACTATAATGAGGAGAGGACAGTTACTCTGCCCTTTTAATATCTGAGTGACTAGACACCAATTGGATAATCAAATCGCCTTATTTGTTAATTGCTTTATGTTGTTTTTCCTGAGACAGATAAATCCAGCCTCACACAGAATTGTAGTTGGAAGTTATTATTATAAAAGTGATGTACAGAGAGGTTACAGTTGGGAGGGGATTTTAATAATCAGATCATTGTGACTAGTCTTATTTAATATTATACCCAAACATGACAAATGATAGTTTCTTATAAGATAATTGCAGGGTAAAATCTGAAATGTGATATTAATGAGCTTTTTATATTCAGTTCTAATAAAACTAGTGGTCCGTCTTAAACTTTGAACAGGTCTTTTGAGTGTGCATAATATGACAGTGTGCATTAGTCTTGTAAGAAACATTGGTTCAGTGAGTTAATGCAGGTTTTCCAAATGCTGACACATTTCATTATGCAATATTGTAAAAATTGTGTTGATATACTGCCGACATCAGCAGAAAAAGTCTTTAAGTATTGAGAAGATTTCAAGGTCTTTGTAGCAGACACGAGCTTTCCAAAACACTCACTTGTGGGGTTTTGTTGTTTTTTGATTGCTCAAATTTTTTTTATTGGCTGACTTTGCTCAATCTCTAAAACATGTCAACTCAAAAATCCCCAAGCCTAGATAACCAGAGTTTTTCTGCCTACACATCTAAATAGTAACAGGGAAGGACTGGAAACATGGCTTAAATAGTAGAGCCTGCCTAGCAAGTACAGGCCCTGAGTCCAAAGTCAAGTACCCCAAAGAAGAGGAGGAAGAAGAGGAGGGGAGGGAGGAGGAGGAGGAGGAAGAAGTAGAGGACGAGGAGGAAGAGGAGGAGGAAGAAGAGGAGGAGGAGGAGGAAAAGGAGGAGGAAGAAAAAGAAGAGGAGGAGGAGGAAAAGGAGGAGGAAGAAGAAGAGGAGGAGGAGGAGAAAGAAGGTAGAGAGGAGGAAGAAGGTGAGAGGAGGAAAGAGGGAGAGGACAGGGAAGAGGGAGAAGAAAAAGGGGAGGAAATTTCAACCATTTGAACAAGTGCGCAAACAGGTTTTGGTCCAATATTCTGTACACATTCAAGTGTGCAGACGGATGTGATGCTGATTTGATATTTTGTCATCTTTAAAAATATATGTACTTGGGGCTGGGAAGGTGGCTCAGTGGTAGAGCGCTTGCCTTGCATGCCTGAGGCCCTGGGTTCGATTCCCCAGCACCACATAAGCAAAAAGAAAAAAAGCCGGAAGTGGCGCTGTGGCTCAAGTGGTAGAGCGCTAGCCTTGAGCTGAAGAGCTGAGGGACAGTGCCCAGGCCCAGAGTTCAGAACCCACAACCGGACCCTAAAAATAAAAATAAAAATAAATATATGTACTCAAGGACCAAGACTTGATGAAATAGTAATTTTACTGCTTTATCAAGGGTGATACACTGTACTACTAATGTACAGTCCTAATGTACAGTAATGAAGTGAATGAGAGAGTGAAGTGTCACAGTAGCAGAAATCTTACCCACCAGTGATTTTCCACCTGTGGTGCAAATGTCAACATAATGAAAAGGACAAATAACAACTTAATATAATTATGAAAATAATTTTGACTCTTAAAATTCTCTTGGAGAGTTTTCCATGAGTCTACAGACCAGAGATCTATTTTCATCTGCATATTTAAAGTTAGATGAATTCTAGATCAGCCTCCTCTAAGGAGAAAGTTATTAAAGCAAAATGAATATGTATCATTTCCACCTATACTATAGTAGCAAGAACTTGGTTGCTTAGCTTTTATTAGCACTTTGTCACTAACTATTAAGTACCCGCACTACTCAATGGTTTTAAATTTGTTATTAGATTCAGTCAATGGATGGTGGATGTAGACTGATCTCAGTTCTAGTCTCCGCTATAATCTCTCTATATCTTTGGTGAGTTGAAAATGCATGAGCCAGCTCTATGTCTCTTACCATCCAGCCGGCTAACACAACCTTATTCACAAACAGCAGTGAAATCCCAAGAGAGGCAGTTATATAAAAGGTCTATCTAGGTTGTGGATCAAAACTGACATAGTGTCACTCCCAGTGGTTTTTATTCAAAAATGCAAGTCCCAAGGCCAGTACACACTCAGAATGGTGAAATAAGATTCCATTTATTTAAAGGAGAAGCAGCAGAGTCACATGGCCAAAGAACACGAGTACAAGACAAGTAATAGTTTCAGCCAGTCTGCAAGATCTGTACTCTCTACATGGCCAAAATTATCTCCCAAGAAGGGTGTCAAAATCACCTTCTGAGTAGAAAAAATTATAAGAAAAAATTAGCCATCTGTGGATATCTAAATTATCCCCCAACTCTAATTAGAATCGCTACAAATTTGGGGAGAATCTTGAAATGCAAATAGTTATTCTATATAAATAGCCAAAACAATGCTAACGAACATGAAACACTTGTCTGCGCAGATAGCAAGACCAGTGGAACACATATAGAAATGAGAAACACACCTGTTCATAAATGGAAATTTGATTCAAAATGCATATCTATTATATATCTGTGGAAACCAAGGTCTATCTTAATGCACTTTGTGCTGCTGTCCCAGAACATCAGAGACTGGGTAATTTGTAATGAACAGAAGCTTATTGGCTCAGAGTTCTACAGACTGGGAGCTGTAAGACCAGGCTACAGCATCTAGAAAAGGCCTTCTCCCTGCAGCATACCATAGAAGCAATCATCACATCTGTGAAAGGCAAAAAGAGAAAGCAAGAGGAGACTGAACATGCTCAGTCTGACCCAGGCTCAGCATGGGTGGGTTTGGTGTCATGAATGGCAGAGCTCACATGGTCTAATCCATCTCTTAGAGGTCCTATTTTAATATAAGTACAATGGCAATCTTCAATATGAGTTCATTTTGTTTTTGTGCCAGTACAGGTGCTTGAACTCAGAGTATTGGCACCATCTCGGAGGTTTTTGTGTTTAAGGCGGATGCTCTACCACTTGAGCCACAGATCTTCTTCCAGCTTTTAAGTGGCTAATTCAAAATATGAGTCTCCCAGACTTTCCTGCCCAGGTTGGCTTCAGATTGCAATCCTCAGATCTCAGCCTACTGGATTACAGGACTTGAGCCACTGTTGCTCCACTTCAATGTGAGTTTGTGGGGGGACAAAACGTTCAAATCTTAGCCAGGCTAAAGAGTTCCATGTAAAATGCCAACCCAGAACAATTTTAGAGGGTAATATTGGATGTCATTGTGATTTGAAGGAAAATAAAGATCTTGTGTATCAGACCCAAAGTTATCATGAGGAAAGAAAATGGTCACATTGAAATATACTAAAATAGTCATCTCTAATCAAAGTCACTTTACAGAACATGCTGACACGAGTCAGTATGAACGTGAGAGTGGAACAGATAAAGAGATGAATGGAATGGAACAGCCAGAAATGGCTCAAGCTGGTCACAAGCCATAAACTGGGGGAGAGTATTTACAATACACATACAAAGAGAAAAGGCAGTATCTAGAAGCAAGGTATGCAATGTTCAGAGGCGCTGGAAGATAAAGAAATGACTTAGCACAGAGGCATAGACCTGAAGCTCAGACTTTGACCTTCAACGCTAAGACATGCATCTATTTATCCACTCCTTTCTTCCATAAAGCCCGTTGCCATCCATGTAACATTAGACAAGAATTATCACCTCTCTAAAAGGCAGCATTACTGTTGTTTTCTAATCTCAAAAACACAGTATTCCTTACAACGTGTAAGCAAAGTTGGGTGCCAGTAGCTCACACCTATAACCCTAGCTGAGATCTGAGGATTGCAGTTCAAAGCCAGCCAGGAAAGTCCATGAGACTCTTATCTACAATTAACCACAAGAATATGCCTATAAATCTACAAGTTAATCCAATGGATAATAAAAGACAAGTAACTACATTTGGACATGATTAATGAAACAGCACTCTAAGCATTCACACAGTAAAAACAAAGGAGGATATTCTTAGGAGAGGATCATAATGGCTCAATAGCTGTGCACATATGACAATATAAAATGATGCTTATCAAAATGAATTCCAAGAAATGGAAACAAGGGGTTTTTATTTTGCACTGTTTTCAGTTATTTCTTTTCCCCCCACCTTTGGTTTATTCCCTTTTGTCACTTTTTTAAAATTTCTGTACCCTTTGTTTTGTGTATAAGTTTATCTGATTTAGGAAAGGAAAGGGGAATCTCAGAAGTGGTGGGACAAAGGGTGAACCAATTCAACAGCGATACTCACTAGACACTGTGTTGGAAATGAACTTTACAACTTGGGAGGTAGGAGCACTGGGAGGGGAAAAAGTGAGAGACAATGAGGGAGAAGGTAACACTGTTCAAAAATAAATGTACTCGTTACCTGACTAACGTAACTGGAACCCCTCTGTACATCATCTTTACAACAAAATTTAAATTAAAAAATAAATTTTACACACACACACACACATCTCAGTATTCTCATGGTGCCTGGTGTCTGTCTCCTGATGCCAAAGGCTAAGTCAATCTCTGGACAAGAGTCAATGGGGCCCACAGAAATCTTTGCCCACCCCTCCGCCAGTCCTATGTACACCCTCTTTTCCAGAGAAGTTGAACTTGAACGGTCCCAGTGGGAGGTTATGGGAACACATCCTTAATCTCAGGAGCCCTGATTAATCCTGCACCTGCCTGTCATCTCACTAGTAAAGTGTTGACACTTCGTAGACATCTAGTAGATCAGAAGAGGTGACCTCTAAGAAAGGAAATGTAAATCCAAGTTCCCGCACAAAGTATTGTAAGTTGCCCAGAGAGAAGAGAAAGGAAGGAAGTCGAAGCCTGGTCGTGCCTCGGTATCCCCTGGAAAGCCCAGCTGTGGAATAAGGTCTGAGAAGTAATAGAGAGACATGGAGAAGAATCTTCTGGAAAGTATGTGGAATCACACCCTGAGTTTGATTCCATGGTAATAATACTGGTATTGTGAGACATTTCAATAAAGGAAAATATGTGCTAGATCTGTACATCATAGTATGCCTGGGTTAAATGCGGATGGATAAAAAGCTGAAGCTATGGTCTATGATAAAAAGAAAAAGAAAATATGGTTTTATAAATGATTTTTTTTAAGTCTAGAAAATGAAATGGCCACAGGATGGCAGCAAAAGGTAAGAGATAAGGTAAGTGGCAGGTTTGGTTAATTAACCCTTCAAAGTATGGACAAAACTTCAAGAATCTGAACATTACCTGCATATCATTCTGGAAACTAGATGCAGAAATAAATGAAAAAATAAAAAGATCATAAGGATTAGAGTTCTTTGATTACAATTTATTTCCTTGGGGGAAATGAAGCCCAACCAATGACTGTGACATGTTTAAAACACAATCCAGCAACTCTGTGTTGCAGTTTAAACCAGCAGTCCTTACACCCAATCTAAAGTAATAAAGCTGCAAGGAGAATTTTTTAGAGCATAAACATAAAAAGAAAACATAAATCTTCCCCAGGTTTATTTTTTAAAAATCATTCTAAATCTGTGACATGAGCTCTTTCCACCCAAGGTTTCCTGTCCCTCAAAACTCCTTCTATCCTTTCTCCCGACATCATTCACGTCTCTCTGACCTATGATGGGAAAGAGGGAAGGCGGATACTTTTGTTCATCTGCTTGAAATTTGCCGGGGGAATTTCCTGTCAGCCACCAGGCCACAGATTGAAGACAGCGGTGAGGTTCTCTGGGTGCTTCTAGAGTTTCCCTTCTGTATTCAGACCTGAGGCTTTACTCACGTATCATTCGAGTGATCACCCATTCATTTCCTAGTCTCCATTCACCCATACCATCAGCAAAGTCACACGATGGTGCTCTCGCTTTACTTATTTGTTCAGTTTGCTTTCTTGCATCAGGGTCTGGCTAATCTGGAATCCTCATCCTTCTATTTCACCCTTCCCAGTGCAAGCTGGGATCACAGGTGTACACTACCATGCCCAGTTCTACAGGGCATGTATCTTCTACCATGGTGAACAGCCCACAGCAGCTGCTCCTATTAAAGAAGTATGTCTAATCCGTGGATAGAACCAAACAGAGAACACCTCTCCTGAGAGCACAGTTAAAAATTGCTTCAACAATGCAAATGAGATAACAGAGAGTAGCCAGGGAAAACAGCTTTAAGAGCTGTTTGGGATACAAAATGGACTGGATATTCATTATATTTTAGATGCTGAGCTAATTGCATCCTACCTGAAAGCTAATTCCTTGGCACAGGTCTCTTCCTAGAGGACAGTACTATTTAGTGTAAGGCTCCATTCAGCTAATGCAAAAGGGGAGATCTGAAGACTTAGGAATCTGAGCTACCAAAGAAAGGCTAATGCTGCTCTTTTACTCTTCAGCTGTGTCTCCAGGAAAAGACAAAAAGCTAATTCTCCTAGCCCCAAAATAATAGCCAATCACAGTTTGGAGTAGGTAGGGAGAGAAAGATGGGTGCGATCCTCCTTTGTATGTCAGAGAATAGTTCCTTTCTCAAAATGGATATAAATAATGTCTCCCAATTAAATGTCTATCTGGCCTTGAGAGATGTCCATGAACCTAATTTAATTAGTCATAATTAGGGGACCCAATGCATCAGTAGCTCACACTAATGAATATACCCCCTCCCCCCAAAAAACGCAACCCTCAGGCAGAACAACAGGTCTGTCTTCCACGTTTGATATGGAAGGTATGTATGAAGGTAGATATTACTTACCATTATTTATTTAAAACCTGTATTTCTGTTTAGTGCTTTATAAGTGTTTGCCTGCTCTCTACCATATTTTAGTAGTATAGGAAGCAACCAGCATCTTGTTCTGTATTCTCGCTGGAATTTTACACTGTAGAGACATAATGTCCTCGCTGGTTCACAGCAAAATTTCACCTGATCATTTTACCTCCTCAAGTCTTTAGTGCGGTATTGTTCTACAATTACTGTTCATCCACCAACAATACTTCTTGCAACATTTATCAATTTGGATCACTGAGAATCAGATATTAGAACAAGTCTACAGATTGTAAATTTACTGAAGGTGATATTTGTGAGTAGCAAGAGGCAGGAGAAAGAAGGGAGAGCCTTCGGATAATGCTAGAGGTCTGTACAAATTCTCAGGCAAAGGAAAGAGAACTTGAAAGAGCCAGAATGAGAAGCACAGATCTCAGAAGGTCTGTCAGCCAATGGGGAATCCCAACACAGAAGACAAGACAAGCTAGTTCTGGTACCCACACCATACCATCAGTGATTGGCTGGGAATCCTGGGGAAAGAATGGCCTGAGTTGTTTGTGTTTTGTTTTTGCTTTGAAATAGAGCCAAAAGTCACCATCCAGGCCATCAGCGAACTGTATTTCCCCAAACTGGTTCTCTTAAAGAGACCTCGTTGGCTCACCTCAAGGCCACCGTGAGCTTAATATAAATGAATGCAACTCAAAGCGTTTGTGCTTGCAAGGATGTTCACCCCAAAACTCTTAAGCAAACAGCTGCATTTTAAACTTCAGTAAAAAGTAAACTTCATAAAGTAATTCAGAACCCTATTGAATATATGAGAGCTGGGAACAAAGAGGAGATTAAAGACTCAAAGACCTTCAGGGCAGAAAGGAGTGAGTCTCCCAAGCATTCTTTCCTAGGCCAGAAGCACCTCCCTTCTCTACCCTGTTCCCCCATCATAGTCTGTCTCCAAAGCCTATTACAGAATAGGGTCAGGTAAGGCTCTTATCTAAACAGTGCCTCTTCTATAAAGAAAGAGGTTTGGGAATAGATTCTTCGGCTTTTTCCCACACTGATTATACCGCGCAATAATTTCCATGCCTCAACTTGATTTTGCTATATTGTTCTAGTCTGACCACAGTGAGGTCTCCATTGAGGTAATTAATTCTCAGCAATCTGGAAGGACTCAAAAATTCAGTTCAAGACAGCATCAAGAAGGAATGGCATCTCTTTAGCATGTTTACAAATGTACGCATTTATATACTTTGTGCTAGAAATGTGAATAGTAGATGTTTTTGAGTGAATATTTAGCGGAATCTGTATTGGAAATGTATATTCTGTTTTTCTTTTGGGTGTGTTTATTTTCTGTTAATATCCCAAGAAGAAAATTGAGGGAATGAAACACAAAGGAAGACAGGCTCGTGCCTGTAATCCTAGACAATCAGGTGGCTGAGATCTAAGGATTGCAGTTCAAAGTCAGCTGAAGCAGAAAAATCTGTGACAGTCTTATCTTCAATTAATAAACAAAGACCATCAGTCTTGAGTGAAAAAGCCGAGTGAGAGAGCAAAGCCTGAATTCAAGCCCCAGTATTGGCACAATGATAACAATAAGAATAATAAACAAACAGAAAAGAAGAGAAATTGAAAAATCTCTGTGTTTTCAACTGATATTCAAGAGATGAAACAAACAGGCTGAAACTAGAGCAGATACTCTGTCATCAGTTTCAGAGTTGTCACTGTTACTAAACCATTTTGTTATTATCTACAGGAGCCAGGAAGGTAAATAAATGAGTGAGCAAGGCAATAACCATGAAATCACAGTAGGTGAGTAGAGGCTGTAACAAGCTAGAGAAAATCTGGATCTATTAAATAGGACAGCAGCTTTTCATCTTGCAAGAGTTTAATTTTCCCATTCCTCTCGTTATTTAAAAGTAATAATGTAGGTTATTATGTGAAATCTTTGTTACAATTGAAATATATGCATATATATATATATATATATATATATATATATATATATATATATATGATACTTTTCAGCTCCCCCGCCTCCCAAAAAATACACAACTACAAACTGGTGCGGTCATGCCTACAATCCAGCTACTCAGGAGGCTGAGTTCTGAGAATGGAAGTTGGAAGCCAGCCCAGTCAGGAAAATCTGTGAGACTCTTATCTCCAATTAAGCACACAAAAAGACAGAAGTGGAGCTATAGCTCAAGTGGTAGAGTGTAAGCCTTCAGCAAAAAAAAACTCAGTGATAGCACCCAGGCCCTGAGTTCAAGCCCCAGGACTGGCGCGCGCGCACACACACACACACACACACACACACACACACAAAACCTGCAAACCACTTTTATTTCACAGGCCACTACATCTCAGCCTCTCTCCTAAGTGTGGAGCCTTTCCACAGACACTTCTTTTGTAATGCTCTGTAAACCTTTAAATGGAAAAACTTTGAGAACTTGGATTTTTCAGTCTAAAGGAAGGAGGGGGATATTGGACTTTGTACCCTCTCAGTGGTCCCTAAATCTCAAATGCATACTTGTGCTCATTCTAACTAGGTCTAAGACTAATTTGGGTAGAAAACAGTCCAAATGAACACTTTGATTTTCTATAAGTTTCACATCCACTTTCTGTACTACTTTTGACTCATCACGCATTTTTAAAAGCACACAGTCCTGATTTTTGTTAACTACTCTAATTTTATTCTTCATAAAACCCCTGGCTTAAGGGAGATTTTCCCCCGATGTGCGCATAAAAGTGACAAGACTCCCCAGTTGGCCCTAGACCTCACATTTGGCTGGTCATGGACTATATCCGCTGTCTGTCACCACCCCTAATTTAAAAGGAACCAAGATAAAAGAGAAAGTAATTATCTACTCAACTCCTGATTCGATAGCTTAAATGCTCGAATGGCTCCCCCAAATTCCACAGGGAAACATAGGCTCTGAAGTGCTAGAGCATCTCATCTTTTCTGTTAAAAAGTTAAAATAGGGCATCTTATCACCATGGTTACAGCGTTCTGTGGGTAGTGTTGGTCCCTCACCAACCAAAAAGATCAGCTAAGGGACCAGAAGGGATGTGAACTGCAGCTCCACTGACAGGCCGATAGCCACAAAGGAGCCCATTGCAGCCTGCCGGGTCTTGGACTAGACATGGCCTTTCAAAATAGGTCTACATGAAGAGTAAACATTCTAACTGTGTGCTCTGCTATTCACCATTATAAAACTCGGTGTGAATTTAGGCTTATTATTATTAAAAATAACTCAGAGAGACAAGCATCTTGTATAAATACATGCAAAAGTACAATTTGCTTTAATAGTCATAAAGGCATATTTAAAAAGACAAGAATTAAATCAAACCCAAGAGAAAACAAAACTGATGGTATTAAAAATATATAAATGTAGCTGGCACCAGTGACTTATGCCTATAATCCTAGCTACCCAGAGGCTGAGAACTGAGGATTGAGGCGCGAAGCCTGCCAACGAAGGGAAGTCTGCGAGACTCTTACCTCCAACTAAACACCAAAAAGCTGAAAGTGGAGTTACGCCTCAAGTGGTGGAGCTCTAGCCTTGAGCAAAATAGCTAAGGGACAGCAATGAGGCCTGGAGTTCAACCCCTAGGGTCCACAAAATAAATAAACGAGTAAAATAAAACATATATGTGCATAGAGAGAGATTTAGTTAGGGATGGTGGCTCATACATGTAATACTAGCTATTCAGGAGGCTGAGATCAGGAGGCCAGCCTGGGCGAAAAGTTCACAAGAATCTATTTCAACCACTAAAAAAAAAAAAAAAAAAGGGTGCATGCCTGTTATTCTAGGCATGTGAGAAATGCAAATCAAAAGATTTGGGTCCAGAACAACCAGAGCAAATAATGATACTATATTTAGAAAATAATGAAGTCCAAAAAGGACTGGGGTGTGGGCCCAGGGACAGAGTGGGTACCTATGAAGTATGAGACACTGAGTTCAAACAAACCCCAGTACTGCCAAAAACAACAGAAAACAATATGTACATACGATGAATGTACTCATTCAGCTACCCTGTGCCGGCTACCTTGTATATGCCAGATATTGTGCCAGATGATGTAGGTAATACAGGGAAGGTAGGTAATAAAGGGAAGGTAATAAATGTAGGTAATAAAGGGAATGTAGGTAATAAAGGGTACTAGTGATTTATGCCTGTGATCCTAGATATCCAGGAGGCTGAGATCTGAGGACTGAGCTCAAAGCCAGCCTGTGCAGGAAAGTCCATGACATGTTTATCTTCAATAAACTACCAAAATGCCAGAAGTAGAGTTGTGGCTCAGGTGGTAGAGCATCAGCCATGAGCAAAAATGCTGAGGCAGCTCCCAGGCCCTGAGTTCAAGCCTCTGTATGGGTGTATACACACACACACACACACACCACCACCACCACCACCACCACCACCACCACCAGCACTACCTTCTAACCACTCACAAGCTAATCAGAAGTTTGTAAATAAAAACACTATCAGGCATAATAGGGGCTATGTAAATGTCACATGTAAATTGTACACGATCCCCAAAGCAACCATTTGCTCAGAGGAATCCAAAAAGGCTTCAAGGAAGAAGGCCATTTAAGCAGGCTCCTGAAAGATGAGGAGACAGAGGAGAGAGCCTGTACATAGCCCCATGCAGAAGGCCACCCCTGTAGGCAGTGACCACGCAAAGGCCGTGGTCACTAGTGCTTCAAGAGCCCATGCTGCAGAGACAGAGGGGCGAGGGGCAGAAGTTGGAGAGAGGGGGTAGGGGTACTGCTATTTGGAGCCAGATTAGGCAATGCTTTTCATGCTGGCTTACTATTGGAGACAAAAAGGACTTCTACATTGTCCAAAAAGAAATGTATTCACTACCTGACTTAAATAACTATCACCTCTCTGTATAACACCTTTATAATAACAACAGAAAAAAAGTAAACTTTTTAAAAAGAAGAATTTCTGTCAGTGGGATGCTATGCTGAAATCGAGATGACTGGATCCCAGACAAAGAACTCAAAGAGGAAGAGAACCATCTCAATAGGGAGCTAGAGTACCATGGGTGTTGTAGCCTTCAAACTTGATGCACACCTCTTTTATTAAACATTCATTCATTTTAAAACTTCTGGAAAACTCAGAGATCAGCTTTCCTGTTTCTAGTTTTGTTCATAGAAAAGGCATTCAGGTGAAATTTTTGAGTAGTCTCTCATGTGAGAATAGGTTTAACGAACCACTTTTTTAAAAGTCTGGGACTCGGTTTGGTGGTTGTTTTTTTTAATCATCCGCATACATTAAAATGTACCTCGTAAGGAGTTTCATCATTCAGAGACTTTTTTCTTTCTTTGACTCTCATACATTTTTGCCTTTCAGAAGCTTGAAACGATGGCCTATGTGTAGTAGCTCAAAGAGATTGGAGATTCTTTTAAAGACTGTCAAAACAAAACAGAAAAGAAACATCTGCAGCGCTCCCCGGGAGATAAATTAGTTTGGGTAACCATAATGTATTCTTAGGAAAAGAAACATGAAAGGAGAAATGATGTTACTGAAGAACAAGAGGGGAAATAAAGAAAAACAACAGAGGGATGTTTGAAGGCAAGCTGTTCTCTGGGTAACTGCAGCTCTCACCTCTGCTGCCCCCAAGGGGTCAGGAAACCTGGCCCCAGGAGTCATCAATAGACACAACTCCAGCAGCCTGTCAGCCAGGGGAGCCCCAAGGCAAACAGAGTCCTCAAGAATTATAGCAAAAGGACTTTTCTTCAGAGCATTGAAGTGATTTCCTGCTGATTCTGTCGGAGCTTACTGGAATTGATTTGGGGAGGAAAAATTTAAAGAATAAGCTTACCTAGATCTTCAGGCAACATGGTAAATATTCAAGTACATTATCTATTCTGGCAAAATGACACCCTGTGTTTTGCATTTTATAGAAGAAATAACAATGCAGAGACAATAAAATAAGTACCACCCTCCCTTTACATACACACACACACACACACACACACACACACACACACACACACACACACACACACACACACACACACACACACACCCCTCCAGTCTGGACTTCAATCCTCCTATCTATGCTTCCTACATAATTAGGTTAAATCCATGCCTGGTTAAATCCATAACTTCTTGGCTCTACAACTTGTGCTCTTTTTGTTTGTTTGCTTACTTGTTTAGATAGGATCTTGCTGTGTATTTCAGGCTGGCCTTGAACTGGTGACCTTTAGCATCCCAACTAGGTGGAGTGCTGGGATTACAGGCCTGGACGAGCTGAAAAGCACAAGCAGTGAATCAGATAGTGAGAGATCAGGCCCTGCCCTGCTCCAAAATTACTCCATATTGAAAAGAACAGTAGTGGCTTTCAGACTGTGCTTTGTCCTGAGCGACACTATTGCACAGAGCATCAGTCTGCCTCATTTTTGAGTGCAAATGCTGAGACAGGATGATTGTGCATCTTAGAGGTGCAAGTCAACAACCACCATCTGTTTCAAACAAACCATAGCACAGACTGATTAATGTATGCAAAGCAAAGATCACCACCTATGCATTTAACAAATTAAAAGTAAGAAGGCTGGGAAGGTGGCTCAGTGGTAGAGCGCTTGCCTTGCATGCTTGAGGCCCTGGGTTCGATTCCTCAGCACCACATAAGCAAAAAGAAAAAAGCCGGAAGTGGCGCTGTGGCTCAAGTGGTAGAGCGCTAGCCTTGAGCTGAAGAGCTGAGGGACAGAGCCCAGGTCCAGAGTTCAGGCCCACGACTGGACCAAAAAAAAATTTTAATTAAGAATATAGTAGACATATGGTCCTATCCAATCCATACCAGCCAGGCACCAGTGGCTCACACCTGTATTCCTAGCTACTCAGAGTCTGAGATCTGAGGAACACAGTTCAAAGCCAGCTGAGATGGAAAAGTCTGTGAGAATCTTGTCTCCAATTAAGCACCCAAAAATCCAGAAGCGGAGCTGGGGTTCAAGTGTTAGAGCACTAGCCTTGAGCAAGAAGAGCTCTGGGACAGTATCCAGGCTCTGGGTTCAAGCCCCAGGACTAGCACAAAAATAAACAAGCAAAACAATAAATAAACAAATAACCCATACCAGAAAAACAAGGCCTATAAATTCATGAAACACTCTGGACCCAAGAATAATGCAAATGCATCACATAATCATTTTTTTAAAAAAGGACACCTAACACTGTGAACAGCAGCATATACTCTGTGGTGGATGTGTCTGTCCCTCAGCTGGATCTCTCTGCCTGATGTGAACTACTGGAGTTGTCAACTCCTTGGACCCAGTAAGCACAAATCAGCACTGTGCCTGGCATCGACTTTGCCCCTTAGCGCAGCGTTATGCCTCAATTACCTCTGCATTTTTACACCACTAGGTCTCAAAAGCTCTTAGTTCCTTCCTGGCATTTTCTCTCTCAGAAACTCTCTTAGCATCTTTATGTCCCCCTTGAACCCTACCTCTACCGAACCCTTTCTTAGCCATCCAGAGCCTTATATTATTGTGAAGCATAATGCGTGATCTGAGTGAATATTGGTCATTAAGATTGTAGTAGTACAGAACAAGCAGGTTTGGTCACAAATGTCATATTTGATGAGAATTACAGTTAAAATATATGGACTCAGGTTGGGAACAAGGTATGTGTGGAGAGGGGGGAGGATGGAGGCCTAGCCTCTTCAGAATCTTTGCATAAGTCACATAAAAGTTAAAGAGACATTCCAAGAATCATCTGTGTATGGGCATGTAGGTTTTCTTTTGAGGAAGAAAAAGATAGGAGATAGGGACTTTTTTTTTTTTTACCAATGAAGATCTAGTCCCAAATGGGAAATAGGGGAAGTAAGGGAACAAAAGAAAAACGATGGTTCAAGATCCTCACTTTAGAAGGTCCCCCAATGTAAATTTCAGATCCCTTTGTCTCGTGTAGAACCTTTTGGCAAAGATGCTTTGGCTATTTTTGTCAATTCTAAGAGAAGTTTGTAATACTAGAGAAAATCACTTGGGGCTTTCCATGTAGAAAGCGGGGTCAGAAGACCAGGAAAGGGAATATGAATGTATGTTCAAGTCACTCAGGAACTTGCACACAGGTGCAAGAAAAGTTATGTCAAAGTGGCCACAAGATTGTTTAATAGGAGATCGATGAATGTAATGCCCTGTTTACTGCTAGAAACCAAAGCTTTGTGAGAAAACTTGAATTTATGGGGAGGGAGGGTGGGAAAGTGTGTACCTGTCTCTCCTTTCTCTGATCCTTGCAGACTAAAGCTCCCTTGGGCTTTGATGATCCCAGTCCTGGGGTGTTTTATTTCATGATTGATTTTTGCTGTACCCAAGTTCTTCCTTTCCCCTTTTCTAATCTTTTTGTTTTTGTAACACATGCTGACTCTTCACTTCCCTTTCTTTTCCTGGGAAAATACAATGAATATATGAATGAATGAATAAATAAATAAATAAATACTTTTTTTTTAAAGATTGGAGTAAAAGGAGCTGATGGCCCATTGGATTACAGCTATCAAGCAAAAGCAGCAGTACTTGGCAAATTAATGCCAGGAAATTTGATGTAACTTATTGTTACACAATAAATTGTGACATGTAAAAAGTCTGTGTTTCTAATGGAACCTGATCAGATGTATAGTCATTGGAAAAGGAAGGTTGAGAAAGTAGTCACAGTGTGAGTGACACAAGATCTTGATAATATGTTTTAGAAATGTCAAAAGGACAAGGAGAGCCAGGCACTGGGGGCTCTCCTGTAATTATAGGCCAAAATATGAGGTTCAAGGTTTAAAACCAGCCCAGGCAGGAAAGCCCTATAAAAAATTCTGCTTAATACCAACCAAAGCTTGCTCAACTAGGAAGACCCAGCTGAAATCAATCAGGCTGCCTCAGTAGCTCACTTCCGCTTTCTGTAAGTCACTTTCTCTTCTTTCCTCTGCTTATAAATAGGACCTGCCCATGAGTTAAGGTTGAGCATTCCGAACTATTACTTGGGCAATACTACCATCTGATTGTAGAATAGTGGATCAAGTCAAATAAGATTCACAAAACTAGATTTGTTGTAAATGGCTTTTTCAACAATCCTCAAGAAAACAGATGGAATGGTATAAACAGTACACCTCAAACATCATTATAAATAAGCCATCTAAAGATTTTTAAAATGAAGGTTCTGATTTAGTATTTCTAAATTGGAGTTTGAGATGGTGCATTTCTAACCAGCTCCCCAAAATTCTGGACAAGTTTCTGTAGTAAAGGATTTTCTGTAGGGGGAGAAAGTTCCTGTCTTATAACATCCCTCAAAAGAAATGGAAGACAGAAAGAATAATACTCTGTCACCTGTAGGGAAATGGATGGGCCTAGAACAAATCATGTTAAGTGAAGTAAACCAAGCTCAGAGAGACAAATGGTGCATGTTTTCTCTCATATGTAGATCTAAAGTACATCAGGACACAACAAATTATACAGAATTCTAGGCATCCACACATAATGAGAGCAAAAGAGAATAGTCTCAGGGGAGGAATACAAAGGCACAATGCCGACATCCTTCTGATCATACAAAATAATATTCATCTAAGTGAACTCTAGGAATGGAAGCAAGAGATTTTTTGTTTTGTTGCTGGGTTTTTTGGTTTTCTTTTTGTCTTAGTTGTGCTTTTATCTGTCTCTGGAGGCACAGAATGGTGAGCAAATGCAGCAATGGTACTCACTAGACAGTATGTTGAAAATGAACTGTACAATTGGTGGGTGGGAATGGAAGGGGAAAACTTGGAAAGAGGGAAGGAAGGGATGACATTGTCCAAAAGGAAATGTATTCATTACCTGACTGATGTAACTGTAGCCCCTCTGTATATCACCTTAGTAATAACAATTTTAAAAATGTAAAAGGAAGAAATAGAAGACAAACATTGCAGTAAAGCATCTCTTTTTAAGAGAAAAATGATATGGTACAAAGAATGTACCACTGGAATAATTAGACCTAACCAAGGACTTTAAATTCTCTAGAAAAAAAAGATATTCATTGAATACATCTTATGCTCGTATTGCTCTGTATTTCATTGCAACAAGATTATAATGGCTTTGATTAGAGCCCAAGACTGACCAGTAGGTCTATATACTGTATCAATGGCTAAGAATCTATTTGGTTCTGTTTTACTGTAAGGAAGTCAGACCAGAGTAAGAAGAGATTCAAAGGTCAGAGCAATGAGGCTCAGTCTTCCTTCCTAGAAAGCATGTTTTTCTCAAGTAACTTCACCCTGGCATCATTGAAGAATCAAACTTCTCTTTCCAATTAACAGTGGAAGAGAGGTAACTTCTGACACCGCTGCTTCAGAGCTTGTATTTCTAAAGCAAAACTGCATTCAATCCACTCTCTGACTTTTAATTTAGAATCCGTTGCCAGGGAAACATCAATATCCAAGTACGTTCAAGGTAAATCTTTCCTCTTTTTATGCTTTTGAAGTGAATTGTTTAGCAAGGCAATAAAGAGTGGAGATTTACAGCTGAGCTTATCGAGTAGTTGGATTCAACCTAAATCACTGTACTCTTAGATTTTTTTTTACACTTGTTTTGTTTTGGTTTCTTTTGCTTATTGTTTTGTGTATTGTTTTGTTGTGCCCGTACTGGGACTTTTACTTAGGTCCTGGGTGCTATCCCTGAGCTTTTGCACTCAAGGTTGGTGCTCTGGTACTTGAACTGTATTTCCACATCCAGCTTTGTGATGGTTAATTGGAGATAACAGTCTCACAGACTTTTGTGTCTGGGCTGGCTTCAATCCATGATGCTCAGATATTAGCTCCTGAGCAGCTAAGATGGCAGGAGTGAGCCTCAGCACCCAGCTAGCTATATCTGGGTTTCTTTATCTACAAAATGCAGTACTTGAGCAAAATACCCTAGATGTGGCAGCTAGTCAATAAATGTCAGTTCTTATACTTTATTTTTTCCCATTTCAGTGATGATCACAACCATTTTTCCCCATAATGAACTTTTTTGTAACACAAAAAAAGTGAATACAATATAATACCCTCGAAACTTAATGGAGCAGAAAATTGAAATGTAGAGACATGAAAACAAGCTTATTTTAAGCAGAACACGTGTCACAAATCACATGGAGGATGAGTTTGACCCCTTCAGAGTGGGTGTGAGTGCCAAATAAGGCTTCCAAGAAGTCACATCTGCCAAAGGCTCATGCCTGTAATCCTAGCTACTCAGGAGGCTGAAATCTGAGGATCGGGGATTGAAGCTAGCTAGGCAGGAAATGTGAGACTCTTAACTGCTATTAACTAGCAAAAAGCCAGAAGTAGAGCTGTGGTTCAAGTGATAGAATGCTAAAAAGTGATAGATTTTAAAAAATACCTAAATGACAGCTACTAGGCCCTGAGTTCAAGCCCCAGTACCAGCATACTCACATATGAAAAAAAAAAAAGCCAGCTCCAGTGAGACAGGGTATCTCTGTTCTTTTCCTTTTTTCCCATCAATGCACAGAAGGCTCACTGATGTGAAGGAAACTTAGCTGAAACAGTGGTAGAAAAATTCTCTATCCAGAAGTCAAAATGATTCTAGGAAAACACATCAGGATTTTTTTAAACTTTTTATTGTTAGTATAAGAGTGATGTGCAGAGGGGTTACAGTTATATAAGGAAGGTAATGAATACATTTCTCTTTGAACAGTGTTACGGCTTCCCTTACTTTCTCCCAGTTTCCCCTCCCATCTCCACCCAAATGTTGTATAGTTCATTTTCAACATGGTATCTAGTGAATACCTTTGTCCCTCCATTTCTTTGCCCTCCTTTACACTTCCAAAGACAGACTCTAAACAAGACTCTGAAACTGTAATCAAAAACCACTGAAAATCCCACAAAGCTCTGTAGGGTGGCAGTGGACAGATGAGAGCAAAAGATCCCATGTTCTAGGAAGGAGCAAGCAGGGTATGACATGGTTTATGACTTGTCTTGCCTTGTCTCCTTAGTTAGAAAGAACTTGCTTTTCGTCCAGATTACACTCTCCAGAAGTTCCTGGGCTTTTTGAATTCCTTGTCTTGCAGCCACATTAAGGAACATCTCTACATCCCTAGAAGAGACAGTTAGTTCTTTAGTAGTATAAAGAAAGAGTAAAGGAGATGAGCACTGGTGGCTTGAGCATGTCATCCTAGCTACTCAGAAGGCTGAGATCGGAGCATTGTGGTTGGAAGTCATTCTGGGCAGAAAATCTCCTGACACTCTGAACTCTAATTAACCACCAAAAGGCTGGAAATAAAGGTGTGGCTCAAGTGGTAGAGCACCAGCCTTGAGGGGGGAAAACTACCAAACAACTAAGAGAGTGAGGTCCTGAATTTGTATTTCACTCCTCTCTCTCTCTTTCTCTCTCTCTCTCTCTTCTCTCTCTCTCTCACACACACACATACACACACTCACACTCACAGAAATTAGAGTCAATTTAATCTCTGCACATACATGCATCTTGGAACTCCAAATAAATCAGCAAAGTAAAAACACAGATAGGTCAAGAGTGTGGGGGGGGAGGGGAAACTATATGAAATGCTTCTGCCTACCAATTTCAGATAATAGATGGGGACAACTTTGCAAGGGCTGACATGGCAACCGGAAGGGAGGGGGAAAGACCATCATTACCCTGCTTCTGTGGACCCAGTCATGTTCCTCAGTTTTCCTATGGCAACATTAAAGGCAGCATGGGGGTGGTCCTGCTGTGAGGCTTGTCTGGAAAAGATGGAAGAAACAAGGACTGTGGGGGTGAGCGGGGGAGGGGGAAGGATGCAATAGAAAGACAAGGAAACAATCCCAGGAAAACATATTTCCTAGAAAAGCCAAGGACACTGCCAGTAAAAGTGCGGAACCAATATGGGAAAGAATTATTCCATCTTACCACATATGGGGACAAATATAAATAAGCCTCCTTCATTAAAAATCTTTCTCTTCTCAGGCATTCGTGTCTCGAGACCTGTAAACCTGGCTGCTCACAAGGCTAAGATCTAAGATCACAGTTTGAAGCCAGCCCAGGCAGACAAATCCTAGCGAGTCTTATCTCCAATTAACCAGCAACAAGCATGAAGTGGAGGTGTGTGACACACACACACACACACACACACACACACACACACACACACAACCAACTAATGCTCTAAATCATGACCTAGCATAGTATATGTCCCCCAGTTTTCTTTTTGTTCTAAGTACAAAAGGGACAGAAGGGACCAAGACTTAAAGCAGAGAAAGTGTGGAGTTCTATTTATTTTCATTCTATAGAAGATATAACAAATCATAAAGGTATGTATTTTTAACACTCGTTGGTCTGGCTAGAGATCTTTCTTACCTAAACCAATGCATTGCCTTCTCTTCATTTTTTACCACACCAGCACCTGGATAGACTCAAGACATAGCACAGGAAAACAAAAACAAGAGATTCTGTTAAAAGGCAAGTGTTTAAGGCTACCTACAAACATATAAAGACCACTGAGCGGCAAAGCAAAAACTCCCTTTCCGCAGAGGAGTAGCACCAGAAGAACAAAGTTACCTTGCAGGTATCTCTGGCCAACGACATGCTGGGCACTGGGGAACCCAAGATGAGCATAAAGATGGGCCACATGGAAATGGAAGATTTGGGGGTACAGCCAGATATGAAGGAGACAGATCATGCTTCCCAGTGTGAGCAGGAGCTGCAAAGAAAGAGGAGGTGAATTGTAGGGAGACAAGAGGAAAAGAATAGTGACCTTCTGCAGATAGAATTTAGATACTAGGAGCTGGGCACCAGTGACTCTCACCTGTAATCCTAGCTACTCAGGAAGCTGAGATCTGAGGATCATGGTTCAAAGCCAGCCTGAGCAGGAAAGTCTGTGAGACTCTTATCTCCACTAAACCACTCAGAAAACCAAAAGTGGCGCTGTGGTTCAAGTGGTAGAGAGCTAGCCTTGAGCTGAAGAGCTGAGGGACAGCACCTAGGCCCAGAATTCAAGCCCCACGACTTAAAAAAAAAAAAAAAAGGAATTTAGATACTAGGGAATGTGTGAATGTTATGAAAAAAAAAACCCTTCAAGATGAGTGACAGATGACTGAAAGATGAATGTGTCCCTTATAAGCTCAGATTGGAAAAAATATGCATATACTGTCACTAGTCTTTTAACTTATCTTTACCCAGTTTGACATGTACTTTCTCTACAGGACAGAAAATAAATGAACAGAATCAAATGTTGACCCATAGGATTTGAGCAGTCTATGTAAAGGAAAAAAACTAAGGCAACTGCAAGAGAAAGTAGAAAAGGAAATTTGTGTTTGCTGTTGGCACAAGGGCATTGTGGGGGCTCAGGGTAGGAGTTCTGGCATCTCTGTGCTCTGGCTGTTTGAACAGGCTCCCTAGCACACTGGGGCTGGGCGGACAGCTCCTGAGGGAGCTCCTTTCCATCATGACAGACTGCTACCTCCATGGACTGATACCCCAAACAAATTCCCAATGTCCAACAATCAGAGACACAGCAAACACCGTCTGAGATGTCAGTCTGTGGAGGACTAAATTCCATAAGGCAGCCTGGAAGAGCGTCAAGGCCAAAGACTTCCTCTCCATTGTGGATGGCTTAGGAGCCTTCCCTCTTCTTCTTGGGCATGCTTGACCAGTTTCAGTAGAGAACACATACTGAAAAATTACAGTTGGGGAGGGCGTGTCCTGACCATCTTTCTTTCCTATTGGTTTGTTTTGTGCCACGGGCCTAAACTCACAGCCCGTGTGCTGCCCCTGAGTTTTTGTGGTCAATGCTAGCTACTAGTACAATGACTGTACTAACTTGGGCCAAAGATCCACTTTTGACTTTTTGGTGGTTTGTAAATTGGAGATAATAGTCTTACGGACTTTTCCTGCCCAGGCTGACTTCATACTACCATGCTTAGACCTCAGTTTCCTGAGTAGCTAGGATTTACAGCCATGAACCATGGCCACCCAGCTTTTTTTCTTTCTTTTTAATATGTGACTGTACTTCTGCTCCCTAAACCCAACTCTCCAGTGCTTCTGTGAAGGGGACAGATTTAAACTGACTCCAGGACCAAAAAGTGAAGCTGAAAAATATAGCTATGTTGGTCTTTATGTCAGTGCATGCGCATCTGTGTGATGATAATGGCATTCTTTTATGTTGCTGTATTTTTGGGTTTTTTGGTTTGTTCTTGGAGCAAGGGTGTTATATTTTCATTTTCCCCTCTTATTAAGGTGTCCAAAGGTATCTCTGTTACTTCTGCTGCATGAATAGACCATAATGTTTGGTAGCATTTTCTATAAGTTTCATAGGCAATGCTTGTCAGTTTTTATGACTCTTCAAATCCTCTTCTGAATTGTTTTATTTATTTAGTACTTTAGAACATCCCGACACTGTTCTACTCACTAGAGATAAAATAGTGAATAAAATAAGCAAAACTAGCCAGGGGTGGTGATGCATGCGTGTAACCCCAGTACTGAGAGGCAGAGATGATCCCAGCCTGAGCTACACGATTACTCTGAGGCCATCCTGGGTCACCTAGTGAGGCCTTGCCTCCATACACAAAGCACATTTCCTGTCTAATTATTGCTTATAAGGAGGAAGAAGAAATGAGGAAACAGACACCATGTGAACTACAAGCTATAGTGAATGGTAATAAATGTTATGAGGAAGCACAAAGAAAATACAAGGATACTAGGGACTCTCTCTCTCTCTCACACACACACACACACACACACACAGGCCTCAGTGTGGGGGGAGCAAATCCCATGTATCTTTAGAAGCCTTGTAGAGACCCACATGACAAAGCCCTAATGCCTCAGGCCCACAGTCCGTGGGAGCCCCAGTCCTGCTAACGGCCCCGTGAGCTCAGAAACAGATGGCTCTTCATCCACGCTTTGACAGTATACAGCTCTTGCTGATGCACTAATTGCAGTATCATGAGACCCTGGGCCAAGATCCTTCACCCACAGAAACAGAGGTCATAAATGCATGTTGTTTTAAGCAGTTAACTTTGGGTACTTGTTACACAGCAGTAAAGAGTAAGTGCAGGCCCCGCTGACCATTAAAAGCACTTTAGATTTTTTTTTACCCAGAGTAAAATAAAAAGCCACTGAAGGGGTTTAAGACAAAAGATATCTTTCTGAGATGTTTTTACAGGATTAAGCTGGTCCTTCACTCTCTTCATTTTCTGTTTCTTCTAAAGTTCTACTTCATTGACACCCAGTTTATACTTCTCTTTTTTGTGTTTGCAACATCTTAAGATGTGTGTTTGCTAAAACCCTAAAACAACACTTATACATCTCAGCCATAAATATTCATATTCCAACTAGCCCATGTGTGAGCTTTTCCAAACTGGCTGTGAAATATTTTATATATTGGTAAAATAAGAGGCTTTAAGGCTATAATGCTAGTTTAACTGAAGTAATCATCAAAAAAGTGGGGGGCTAGGGTTTGAACTCAGGACCTCATGTTTGCTAAGTAGGTACCCTACTACTTGAACCACATACCCAATACTTTTTTGGCTTTAGTTATTTTTCAGATAGAGACTCTCTTTTTGCTCCAGTTCATCTTCAGACTATAGACATCCTCTGACTTCCTAACTGCTGAACCTCCCTGGAGGTTGGGATTATAGGCATCCACTACACCACACGGTCCTACGTGATTTCTTTCTACAGTCGTTTTTTAGTCAGGTGCCTGCCTGTGACTCACACCTGTAATCCCAATTACTCAGAAGTCTGAGATATAGGGATCAAGGTTCTAAGCCAGCCTAGGCCAAAAAAAAAAAGTCAATATGACTCTCATCTCCAATGAACCACCAAAAAAGCCTAAAACAAGGATGTGACTTGAGTGATAGAGCCCTTGCCTTGAATGGAAAAAGTGTAGGAACAATACCTAGGCCCTGAGTTCAAACCCCAGTAGGAGTACACCTCCCCCCCCAAAAAAATGAGAATATTTTCTGAGATGTGACATTTCTGCTTTGATTATAATCTTTGTTCTGTAAATACCGAAGGCAGCCTCGAGCTCACTCAGACTTGGCACCGGAAGTCCACTCTTTGGCTGACATATGGACAAAGACAAGTGTGAGCATAGAATAAAAAAATCTAAAAATCGCATTTGTGTTGCTCACTGTCATGGTGATGTGTTTGTCACAATCATTCCCCTGAATTTTATCAATTCAACAACTTATAAGATTGTAGAAACCCCACAATTTTATCACTTATCTTCATACACGTACAGTGATACCAACTACCACCGTGATGGCATTTAGTTAACTCAGCCATAAATGCCAAAAGGAAACAAAATCAGCACAGGAAGAGTCATGTATATTTTGATGAGAACTTCTGCTCATCCATTAAGTTTGGAAATGCTGCCAATTACTGATTATTGATTTACTTGTAAAGTTCTTAGAGCTTAGGAGAGCAATTGCTCAACTGGAGACCCAGCTCATGTGGTACAGCACTGCCACGAGCGAGAGTGAACTGTTGAATTATTAATTGCTATTTTGTACACATGATGTAGTCATACAAATTTATCAGAAAACTGCACAAGGGAGGTGCATAGCTTCTCAACCGCACCCCCCCTTTTTTTTTAATCTTATCAATGTGTTTTCATGAGGCTGGTATGATTCACTCAGAGCAGATAGGAAACCTCGGCTATTAACAACAACAAAAACACAAAGAGCAATCTGTTTCCTTTCACAGTCCAGGGAAGCTCACGTCATTCACCTAGAAAAGGAACTCTCATTCATTTTAAGTTTCTATTTGTATTCATCGGTAATTACCAGCTAATGAAAAAGGCCTATGTTGGAAGGATAGCTTCCTAGGACCAGCTATATGTCTTGTTATGAGGGAAGAGGTTTGTTTCCTCAATAGAGGAATTCTGGATATTATTGCTGTCCAGCAAGTTCCCAGGGATCTCAACTGGTAAAATGGAAGTTACTTTCACATCTGAGTCAGAAACTAGAATTCCAGGGGATTTGTTCTGCTTGTTTTTCTAGTCCTAGGGATTGAATTCAGGTCTATCTCCCCCCCCCCAACACACACACACACA
>NW_012267286.1:11678362-11688723 GCF_000151885.1 Dipodomys ordii
GAGATGTGGCTCAAGAGTTAACGCACTACTAGCCTTGAGCAAAAAACTAAGAGATATTGTCCAGGCCCTGAGTTCAAGCCTCAGTACCAGCACAGGCGCATGCGCGCGCACACACACACACACACACACACACACACACACACACACACACACACACCACTCCTTTCATAAATGGTTTTTGAGAGAGAGTTTCATGTTAACTTCGCTCAGGCCAGCCTCAGCTAGTGATCCTCCTACTTCTACCTCCCAATGAGCTGGGTTCACAGGCTTGGGTTTCCATACTCCATTCCATTTTGTTGTTTTAAGACAATGGAAAAGCAAACGTTGTGAAGGACAGAAAGAATAGTTTAGTCTTCTTGGGTAAAAGCTCTGGAAGAATGCAAAGATTTCTGTAATAGTGGTTGTCTCTCATTTTAAAAATTGAGTAGATGACGTGTTAGAGAGCATTCTTGGGGAGGAGGGGGAGGGTCCTGGGGCCTGAACTCTGGGCCTGGGCACTGTCTCTCAGCGATTCAGCTCAAGGCTAGCACTCTACCACTTGAGCCACAGCGCCACTTCCAGGTTTTTCTGTTTATGTGATGTTGAGGAATTGAACCCAGGGCCTCATGCATGCAAGGCAAGCAATCTACCACTGAGCCAACTTCCCAGCCCCTGAGAGCATTCTTATGATTAGGTGACATTTGAATTGTGAGCCATGTGCATTTACATATTTTACGCTTCTGTTTTTAAATGCTATCTGAGTGGATATGTTGCTCTCAGACATCAGTGTCACCTGTGACAGCACAATAATAATAGTTTATGTTCAAAAACAATCTGTAGAAATTGAGATTCTAGATGAATACATTCCATGATTTATGTGTTTGTTTGTTTCTTATAAGCTTTCCACAACTCCTCCTTAACTGCTTTCAGTTTCTATTAGTGGAATGAGCTCCCTTCCCATAGCTTAGCACGCTCCTTCCCCTCTCCACAGCTTAGCATGCTCCCTTCCTAGGCAACACTAGCCCATGTAGTAAAGGCAGTAAATAATCAGCCTCCAATCCCCCTTTGCCTTGGGATGGCACTTCTCTGGGGCAGCTACCACCATATAAGGAAACAAGAGCCCCTTAGAGTGACCTTCAGGTCTGGGCAGCCGCAGGCTCCCTTATCTACTATTTTGATAGCAGCCATAAATCCTAGTCCGCCATGATGAAGCCCCTGGCCCACACGTCTCTGCCTCCTAGCCCCTTCTAGCCCCTCCTAAACCTCCTAGGTTGCATAGATCACCTCAGACAATATCCGGTGCTTCTTCTCACTTCTCCCTTGTGAGAGGGGTCTTGCTGGTCCCTTTCCCTGCAATAAACCTCTCTTTGTTCTCTGCGCCTGGATGTCTGTGTGGTTTTCTGGCAAACTCTAATAATCTTTCGGTTTCTGTGTGTGTGTGTGTGTGTGTGTGTGTGTGTGTGTGTGTGGTATGTGCATGCATACACCATGAATGCATGAGTGACAGCTTAACTTCTGTGTGTGCCGAAAACCTGTTAGTTTCATTGCTTTGGGGTATGCAGTGTCTACAGCTATCAGGTAAGTAAAAGGAATGCCCAGTGGAGCCTATTCTTACAGGACCAGGACCTGCAGCTGTATTTCTAGCTGTCATAGAAGCCTAAAATGAGAATGATCTTACACTTTTCATCCATTGACAAACATGGCTGAACTGCGGGAATTTGACATTCCCCACCTCTTCACTCTTCTGAATCTCTAATGATCTGTATTTAAATAATCTGATCTACGACCTGAGGATATTAGAGGTCCCCTTCCCACAAAACCATTATTTCTTCCTCTTCCTTTCCTTCCTTCTCCTCCTCTTCCTCCTCCTCCTCCTTCTTTCTCTCTTTTCCTCTACTCTCTTCTCTCTTCCTCATCCTTCTTCGCCTTCTCCTCTTTTTTTCTCCTCCTACTCCTTCTTTCCTCTTTCTCGTCCTCCTTTATGTCCTCCTTCTATGTCAGTTCTGAGACTTGAACTCAGGGTCTTCGTGCTGACCCTGAGCTTTTGTACTCAATGGTGCTCTACTCCTTGACCAACAGCTACACTTCCAGCTGTTGGCTAGTTAATTGGAGTTAAGAGTTTCATGAACTTTCCTACCTGGGCTGATTTCCTCAGCTCTCAGCCTCCTGAGTAGTGAAGATTACAGAGTGAGACACCAGCATCAAGCTAGAACTATAACTTTTTTTCTTTTTTTAACTTTTAATGTTTCATACCAAACTAGTACTAAATCCAGAAAATATCGAATTTTTCAGCCAAATTTATGTATCAGATTACTCATGTTATTCTTCACAGCTAGATTTTAAAAAATGAAAACTGTAATGCTAGATGCCTGGTGACAAATCATTGTTTTAACTGTTGTAATCTGCTATTTATTCCTTAAATTGGATGCTTGTTCTTAAACACATTAACTGGATAAATCAGGAACCCCAAATTTGTGTATGCCCATGACAGAGAACATGGCAGGAAAGAAGAGACAAGAGGAATACAAGTTCAAGGCCAGGGGGGTCTACATATCAAGATCCTGTCTGTCAGAAAGAGAGAAAGACACAGAGGGAAGGGCCGTGAAGGAGAGAAAGGGAGAGATAGAGAAGAAAAAGAGGAGGAGGAACAAGAGGAAGAGGGAGGAGGAAGAGGAAGGAGAGTGAAGAAAAGGAAGGGGAGGAAAGAAGAGGAGAGGGGAGGGAAGAGAGATTTTTGTACAATGTGTAAGATCTTCAAATAAACCCATCTTCAAGCTCTTTAATCTGGAATGCAGTGGGCCACACGGTGTGGCCTTTACCTACAAGTGTGGCGCTTCTCCCTGCAGCCCACAGGAACACTTACCTCCCACTTTGTCCATGACCCCAGAGGGTGTGGCCTGCACTTCCGGGGAAGCCTTCCTCTCCTACAGTCTGTGTCTTTTGCCTGGAGTCTTCCTCTTCGCTGGCACAGCATCCTGGATGTTTTCTTCTCTAGTTGTTTCCCCAATTGCTTCTGTGTTTACCCCAACAGCAGAGCCTTAGCTGCTTCGCTGTTCCTGGCCTGGCACAGCCTCCCAAGGGGCCTTTATTCTTCTTCAGTGCCACCTGTTTTCAGCCTCTCTGGGCCTCACTCCAGACTCTGGCTTCACCAGCAGCCCGTTTCCCCTTTTTGATTTATGCCTCAAGCACTGTGGCTGTCTTTTAAAGATAAGCACCTGGGAATAGAGATGTTAGAGGAAAGAGAAACTTGGAAAAGAAGACAAAAAGGCCCTTTCCCTAAAAAAATAAAAAAAAAGCTTTTGTCAGGTGTTTTTATGCAAAACACCCAGCTATATTTCCCCTTGTCTCTCACAAGAAGTCAGTCACACTACTCACTTGAAGAGAGAGAGAGAAAGAGAGAGAAGGAAGGAAGGAAGGAAGGAAAGAAGAAATGGAAGGAGGGAGGGAGGGAGGGAGGGAGGGAGGAAGGAAGGAAGGAAGGAAGGAAGGAAGGAAGGAAGGAAGGAAGGAAGGAAGGAAGGAAGGAAGGAAGGAAGGAAGGAGAAAAAAAGAAGAGAAAAGGAAAGCTGTTTGTTTGTGCTGGGAGTGGGCAGGTACCAATGGAGAGGGGAGGGTAGCAGGGAAAGGTGAAGGAGAATGAATATGGCCAGTGTACTTTATGTGCATGCATGACAACTAAGTAAGGGAAACCTGATGAAATTGTTTTAAGAAGTGGGTAAGGGATGAAGAGGAGATGGAGGGAATGGGTTTGATGATCCACATTGTGTGCATATACATACACACATATATATACATATATATGAATCCTCCCTTGTACAATTAGTGTATACTAATTTTATAGAAGTCTATTTAGTGCTGGGAAGGTGGCTCAATGGTAGAGTACTTGCCTTGCATTCATGAGACCCTGGGTTTGACTCCTTAGCACCACATAAGCAAAAAGAGAAAAGCCAGAAGTGGCGCTGTGGCTCAAGTGGCAGAGCACTAGCCAGCTGGAAGTGAACTGAAGAGCAGAGGGACAGCGCCCAGGCCCAGAGTTCAGGCCCCATGACTGACAAAAAAAAAAAAAAAGTCAGCTCAGACTCTGCTCAGGAGTTAATTCTTGGACTTAACAAGTAGAGTGAAGACACTAGAACACACAATCTCTGACCTTGTTCCACTGCATGACCCATCTATCTGCCAACAGTGTTGGCCTTTACCTAGAACCTAGTTTTGATCTCCAGATAGAATTTACAGATTAAAGGCTCAGCCTGGTAGTGCATGCCCATAATTCCTACAATTTGGGAGGCAGAGGGCTGGAGGATCTCAAGTAGTTGGCCTGCCTGGGGAAAGTTATTGTTAGAGTAAATTAGACTGCCAGAAAACCTTGTGGACATCCAGGTAGGAAGAACAAAAGAAAGGTTTATTGCCAGTAAGGGGACCGGCAAGACCCCATCTAACCAGGTGAGAGGAAGTGAAAACTAAGTGCCAGCTAATTGTCTCAGGTGACTTTTTCTAACCTCCAGGATTTGGGGGATCCCGCGGCCTTACATGGTGCTATCCCAAAGGTAAAGGAGGTAGGGGATGATCATTTGCTGCTTTTACTGCATGGGCCTAGTGTTGCCTAGAGAAAGAGCATGTGAAGCCAAGAGGGAGGAGGCTTCTGGGCTAACAGTTATCTCAAAAACCAGATGCAAATGAAAAGGTCAGAGAAAGTTGTGGCTGAAGTGAGTCTGAGTTTCACTGGCCATCAAGTATCACAAAAGAATTTTATGTTAAGATGACTGTCTTCTGTCTTGCAAATCTTTTCATTTACTAATAAAGGTTCAAATAAGCAATGGCCTAGAGCGAGCTACTGAACACATTTAGTTCTCTGTTTTTAACCTAGAAATGTTCCCTAGTAGTTACAGTGTTGGCAATTAAATGGGGAATCTATACAGAGAGATTTTAAAAGGCCCAGTAACTACTAATAAAAACAAGTTGTAACCGACAACTTGGGATGCTGAAATTGAATTTTCTATGCACACACAATTAAATGTAGCTGAATCTAAGTTTTAAATGCTTACTTTTATGCCCATTTTCTTACACAAAATAGTCACTTTTTACACAAAATAGCTTTACTTTTCTGAAGATTGATCTCCTAATCTAGATATAAGGATAGTCCAGCTAAATTTAAGTTTTTACTTTAAAGTATCCTAAAGTAGCCAGGTGCTTGTGGCTCATCCATTTAATCCTACTTACTCAGGAGGCTGCCATCTGAGGATCTCAGTTTGAAGCCAGCCCTGGCAGGAAAGTCTCTGAGATTCTTATGTCTAATTCACAACCAAAAGCTGGAAGTGGAGATGTGGCTCAAGAGTTAACGCACTACTAGCCTTGAGCAAAAAACTAAGAGATATTGTCCAGGCCCTGAGTTCAAGCCTCAGTACCAGCACAGTTGTTTCCCACCCCCCTTCAGCTGGTGATTCTTTTCTAGTTTATTAGCTTCTTGAAGATACGATTTTCATCTTTCAATTTTTTAATCTTTATTTTTGTAATCTTCAAATGACTGTACAAGGGGGCGTTACAATTTAACAACTCTCTTTATTTGTATCTTAATCAGTTACCTTTCTCATTATTCTGCCATTAAATGTTCAGTGGATAATGTTTCTGTCTGCCTCCTACTATTTCCCCCTTAATTTGCTACCACCAATGTGAATTTTTCCTTGGGGAAATTGGTCATCCATTCTCAGTCCATGTTGTTGAGTGAAGGAAAATGGCTGGCCAAAGGGAGTCAGACCCAGAACATTTTGTGTAAAGTAATTGTGCAAAGGGGATTCAATTCCACAGGTCAGTGCATCCTGATCAATATTATCCCAGACCCAGAACTTTATCTTAAGCTTCTGAGAAAGAGATCTTGTTCTGTCTCTCTGTTTCTGTCTCTATCTCTCTGTTGTTCACTAATGAAAAAAAAATTCTTTAGATGGCAAGGCAAAGAGTTTTTCCAAATTAATTATTGCAATGATTTAATGACTCATTAAAAAAATCATAGTGTATATAGAAATAAAATTAAGAGGCTTTTTATGAACTTCACAAAGCAACCAAAGACATCTTATACAACTACTATTCATAAATATTAGGGACTACCAGGTGGGTTCCTCCCTTCAATCCGGGGCCTTCCTCAGTTTGCTTGTTCAGCTGGTAGTCTACCTCCAGGCCAACGTTTTGCTGGTTATTTTGAAGATGGAGTTTTGTGGACTTTTCTGTCAAGGATAGCCTTGAACCACTATCCTCCTGTTCTCAGCTTCCTGAGTAGCTAGGATTACAGGTCTGGGCCACCTTAGCTTTATGAGGCTTTTTATGATTCACCAAGTGATATTCATACTTGTTACCCAAACCCTATCAGTCTAAAGGATGAGTTAGTCCAACTATGTGATTCTAACTTAAGAAATCAGCTGGGCCCTGTGGCTAATGTCTACATTGGAAAACTCACAGTTCAAGGCCAGCCTAGGCAATTAAGTTTCAAGGACACCCGTCTCAACCCATAGCTGTGCACAGTGACACACACCTGTTACCCTAGCAACACCAGGAAGTCTATCATAGGTGGATTTCACCCAGGCTTCAGGACAAAAAGCAAGACTTTATTTCAAAAATTACCAACAAAAATCAAGGTGGAAGGCATGGCTCAGTGGTTAAGAACCCATGCCTAGCAAACTTGAATTCAAATTCTAGTATCACCAAAAAATATTGGCAATATTCCTAATGACTTGTTCCTACTATTTTGGGGATGTGAAACCAATCACTTCACTTTTCCTCCATCTCTATGATTTGTCTTGGTTTTCTTCTTTGTTCATTCGTTTTAAGGACTCTTAAGTGAATTGTTTTTTTCTTCTTTTAACATGCTGCCATCATGTGGTTGCTTTGCTAAGTCACATTCAAATATCTCAACCTTAGCAGTTCACAGTCAATCCCCCGCTCCCCAAGACTAAGGAGAAAGTACTCAAAGAAACTATTAGGGTCTAGAACTCATTCTCTCATCATATATGGTATAAGCAAATATACCTGTAACTTTCTGAATTTGTGAAATATGTGTAATTTGACAAAAAAAAAGGTAGAATGGTGTCAAAATC
Organism: Dipodomys ordii; assembly: GCF_000151885.1. Classification (NCBI taxonomy): domain Eukaryota; kingdom Metazoa; phylum Chordata; class Mammalia; order Rodentia; family Heteromyidae; genus Dipodomys; species Dipodomys ordii. The sequence goes on from NW_012267286.1 coordinate 11,685,424, forward strand.
TGCAAACAAGTCTAATTTTTTAAAAAATCTTAAAACAAGCCAGGTTCTGGTAGCTCACTTCTGAAATCCTAGAGGGTGACATCTGAAGATTGTGGTTCAAAGCCCACCCAGGCAGAAAACTCCAGGAATTCTTATCTTTCAAAAGGAGTCCATTGTTTGGGGCTAATCAGCTACTCTGGGCCCAAACAAACACTACTAAAAACCAGTACAGAGCCTTTCTTTTGAAAGAAGTTCCAAGCTCAAGCTAAATGGTGCTCTGAAGAAATTAGCACTGGGCAGCTCACAGATTTCTCAATCCAGACAGTTTCAATGGGCCTGATAAGGAAGTTCTCCTACCTAATCCTTACACAAAACAGGTAACTCCAGGCCTGCCAATTCATTATTTTTCTGTTGTTAGCCTTAGAAACAAAAATAATTTTGCAGTGACCAATGTGCTTTTTGTTCTTTTGTGTCAGCTTTCTTTAACCTTTCTCTCCTTATAAAACCAACCAACAAATTGCTTCCATTAGCCCCAATGGGAACACAATTCTATTTTGTGGAATAAAGCACTGCTCTGTTCTAGAACTATACTACTATACTTCTGACCGATCTGGGAGGGCTTTTCATGCCTGCTTGCCTTTGAGGACATTTGCATCTTTGGCTCTTGGCCCTCACTACTACTGCTTCCCTCCTCACCCCAATAAGAAGCCAATGCTGCTAATAGAGTCTTCTACAGATTCAGGGGCTGAGTATATCATCCTCCACCCAAATTCTGAGGTTGACGCCTTGATCCCAAAATACCCCAGAACATGACTTTATTTGGAAATAGGATCTTTATAAGAGTAATAAAGTTAAAATGAGATATTATTATGGGCCCCAATCCAATAGAACTGCTGTCTTTATAAGAAGGATAAATTTGGACACAGGCATTTACAAAGTGAAGATGATGTGCTGATACAGGGGGGAAATGGCCATGTACGAACCAAAGATGGAAGCCTCGAACAAGTCTATCCTTCACAGCCCTGTGGAGGTCCCAACCAACACTAGATTTTGGATATCTAGCCCCAGATCATTTGTTTTTTGTTTGGGGTTTTTTTTTAACTTTTTTAATTTTTTAATTTTATTGTCAAGGTAATGTACAGAGAGGTTACAGTTACATAAGTAAGCTAGTGAGTACATTTCTTGTCTAACTTATTACCCCTCCCTCATTTTTCTCCCACTTCTCCTCTCTACAACTATCCCCCCTGTTTTTTGTTTTTTGGGTTTTTTTTGGGGGGGTCCAGTAGTGGGCCTGAACTCTGGGCCTGGGCGCTGTCCCTCAGCGCTTCAGCTCAAGGCTAGCGCTCTACCACTTGAGCCACAGCGCCATTTCTGGCTTTTTTTTCCTGCTTATGTGGTGCTGAGGAATCGAACCCAAGGCCTTATGCATGCAAGGCAAGCGCTCTACCACTGAGCCACCTTCCCAGCCCTCCCCCCCACACCCTCCCGCCTCCGGTTGTACAGATCATTTTCAACATATTGTCCTATGAGTATTGCTGTTGCATTGGTTCCCTCTTTGTCTCACCATTTTTTTGTTCCCCTACCCTTCCCTAATTCAGATAGATGTATATACAATATCCAGGGTACCAAAATCAAATACAGTGACAACAGGGGATAAACCATAGGGGAAAGAAAAAAATACAAAAGAAACAAGAAATTACACAGTACATTAAAAACAACAACAACAAAAATCTCTTGTGTCCATGTCTTAGAGTTCATTTCACTTAGCATCATTTAATATGGTCCTATGTACATAGCTATTGAGCTATTCTCCTCATCTGCTAAGATTATCTTAGACATATACTAATTATTACAAATGAGGGAAAACATGGGACCTATGTTTCTTTGGGTCTGGCTTACTTCACTTAATATGTTTTTTTCCAAGTCTTTCCATTTCCTTACAAATGGGGCAGTGTCATTCTTTCTGATGGAAACATAGAATTCCATTGTGTATATAAACACCCCATTTTCTTGATCCATTCATCTACTGAGGGGCATCTGAGTTTGTTCCAAATCTTAGCTATGGTAAATAATGCTGCAATGAATATAGTTGTGCTAGTAACTTTAGTATGACCTTGTTTGTGATCATTTGGGTAAATGCCCAGAAGTGGGATTGCTGGGTCATAGGGGAGCTCTATGTTTAGTCTTTTGAGGAACCTCCATACTGCTTTCCAGAGTGGTTGAACAAGTTTACATTCCCACCAACAGTGCAGTAGGGCTCTCTTTTCTCTACATCCCCTCCAGCAACTGTTGTTATTATATTTCTTGATAATGACCATTCTAACTGGGATGAGGTGAAATCTCAATGTTATTTTGATTTACATTTCTTTTATGGCCAGAGATGTTGAGCATTTCTTCATGTGTCTATTGGCCATTCTTATTTTCTCTTCCAAGAAGTCTCTCTTTAAGTCTTTAACCCACTTATTAATGGGGCAGCAGATCATTTGTTTAAGCCACCCAGACTATGGTACTTTATTACTGTAGCTCTAGACAATTAGTATAATTAGATTAGGTAAAACAAATAATAACTTCTTGTATAGGCTTTCATTTAGCTGTTCTAGTTCTAGAAATACCAAAAGAACCATTTCATCCAGAAACTGTTAGTGTCAAAAGCATTTTTGAGAACAAGTACGCAGATGGGAAGGAAGGGATTATGTAATTGAATATCAGATTAGAGGATTCAAAATTGGCCTAGGCATAGATTTTAGCTTGGCAATTACTGCTCTACATCCTCTTATTTTGCTGTTCCAATCAAACTCCTATTAGGCTAGGTAAAGAGATGGCCAATTATTTTACTCCTTAATTCTTCATGATTTTAAGAGTAGAGAAGAAATCGGACATTAGTCTTATGATTCTCTAGAAATAGGCTTTTAAAGACCACTGCCCTGCTGGTAGCTCACACTTGTAATGCTAGCTACGACATGGTGCTGAAGACCTAGGAGAGGAAAAGCACCAGGAGTAACCTGGTCCCCTCCCACCTCTCACTGAGGCTTTTGATAATCTCCTTCTCTTTCCAAGGCCTCTCTCTATCCAGAGCCTCCTGTGCTTATTCATCTTCTTAACACTCAGGAGGCTGAGAGCTGAGGATCAAGATTTAAAGCTAGCCTAGGCTGAAAAAGTTAGAGACCCCAAAAAGTTAGAAGTGGAGGTGTGGTTCAAGTGGTATAGCACCAACCTGGAGTGAAAATTTCAAAAGTCCGGAAAGAGCATGAGGCTCTGAGTTCAAGCCCCAGTACTATCTCTCTCTCTATCTCTCTCTCTCTCTCTCTCTCTCTCTCTCTC
>NW_012267286.1:11688773-11702154 GCF_000151885.1 Dipodomys ordii
CACACACACACACACACACACACACACACACACACACACACACCAGAAAAGAGAGTTATCTGAGAGTTATTGACTTTTTACCCAACCAGAACCTAAACACCTTTCTGGTGGAGGGGTGTTCCACTTTATGAGATAGGGCCTGCCTTTAACTACAGAAGGAGAGATGTCTCATGTTGGCTTCTGCAGCTTCCCTTACAGTACAACACAGACATCTGCCTGAAGCCACAGACTAGACATACTAGGCAAAACCAGATGTTATGTGTCCAGCGAATCAGGGATCACTTCAAATCCAAAACTAAGTACCATATCCGAAAATGGATTCAGGTTAGCCTATTTCTGCTCACCTTGTCTGTGTGTGTGTGTGTGTGTGTGTGTGTGTGTGTGTGTGTGTGTGTCTGTCTGTCTGTCTGTCTGTCTGTCTGTCTCTGAGTTGTTCTTCTTGTTGTTTTTGTTTTGGTTTGGTTTTCCTCAAAGCTAATGCTCTACCACGTTAGCCACAGCTCCCCTTTCAGTTTTTTAGTAGTTAATTGGAGATAAGAGTCTCACAGACTTCCCTGCCCGGGCTGCCTTTGAATCATGATCCTCAGATCTCAGCCTCCTGAGTAGCTAGGGTTGCAGACAGACCTGAGCCACTGGCACACTTTTTCTTCTTGTCTTGAATTTCATCTTAGGACAAAGCAGGAAGATAATTATCTAGAGTTGAACAATGAAGAAGAAGAGAGGTTGATGTAAGAAAAAGGATGCAGTTGGGAGATGGAGAGACAAGGACTTGTCTGGGCTAGTCCTATTGGTCTCCAGGACTTTGGGAGAAATTTCTTTCAAACACTGGAAAGCAAAGCAGCAGGAGATGGCAGAGTGTTGCCTGTGTGCCTGGTTGCATTCAGCTTGTGTGACTTAAAGAACGTCACACCCTTCGTAGGCTTCAATTTCTTCATATGTGTTGTGTTTCTCCAGGTGGTGGCTCACCCCTGTGGTCCTAGCTACTCAGGAGGCAGAGGTAGGAAGATCACTGGCTGAAGCCCAAGGCAAAGTTAGAACAATAGCCTAGCTGCAAAGCAAACTAAAAACAAAAGGGCTGGGGGTGTGACTCAAATGATAAAGTACTTGCCTAGCAGAATGAGAGAGCTGAGTTGGTCCCCCAGTACCTCTGGATATGTTGTCATTTATAGAGAAAGAAAACAAAGCCCAGGGAAGTTATAACTTGTCCAAAGTCACAAGGTGAATCCAGCAGGGCAATTAGGACAATTGTTCCCCAAACAATGTTCACCCCCAACTGCTAGTCAGGACTTCCCCCACCCCCTCCAGTATACCATTCATTGCCTTCTGTCCCAGAAATGACCCACATAGGGAGATTAAATGTATGGGGGGAGGGGTTTACTCTTCTCAGGTAGTCATGTAGGGCAGGCTGCCAAGTTTCTTGAATTTCTTCTTCTTTTCTTTCTTCTTTCTTCCTTCTTCCTCTTTCCTCTTCATCTTCTTCTTTTTCCTCTTCATCTTCCTCTTTTTCCTCTTCCTTTTTTCCTTCTCCTCCTTCTTCTTCTGTCTTTTATCTTCTTGTGCTAGTACTAGGATTTGAACTCAAAGCCTGGGTACTATCCCTTAGCTTTTTTCACTCAAGTCTAATGCTCTACTTCTTAAGCCACATCTCTACTTTCAGCTTCCTTTTACAAGCCCATTAATTAGAAATAGAAGTCTCATGTTCTTTCTTGCCCAGACTGGCAATCCTTAGATTTCACATAAACTAAGAAGAAGAAAGTAGTTTCATATGGAATAGAAAGTTACAAAACTAAAATGTTTTTTTTTAGTTTTTGGTCTGCTTGTGGGGCCTGACCTCTGGGCCTGGGCGCTGTCCCTCAGCTCTTCAGCTCAAGGCTAGCGCTCTACCACTTGAGCCACAGCACCACTTCTGGCTTTTTTCTTTTTGCTTATGTGGTACTGAGGAATGGAACCCAGGGCCTCATGCATGCAAGGCAAGCGCTCTACCACTGAGCCACCTTCCTAGCCCCTAAAATGTTTTCTATACTCTTACTATTTTTTCACTACTGGGTATGGAATAAAATTTTTGCAATTGAATCTCAAGAGTTTACTATGGGGAAATGTGTAAAATACAGCTCAATCATCTGTTCTTGTAACTAAAGGAACTATAAGAAGTCATTATTTCAGCGCAATAAGTTTGTAGGAGCTTATGACATATTGATAGGAATATAGAGCTCAGAATAATGAGAATGACTTTTCCTTACAATTCACACCATTCCAGGAACATGGTGCTCTATTCTAGATATGATGTAAGAAGTACAAGAAAATAAGAGTAATAACAAACCATTGTGAGACAGGTAAAGATGCCGAAACGTGTTAGTTCAGGAGAAAGAGAGTGAAGGATTTGGTAGTTTTCTTCTAAGCCTTCAACTTGCATTAGTTAGGTGTACTCCATGTGGCTGGAGGATAAGACCAAGATGAATTAGCAGAAACTCAGGTGTGTGGTGGCTGGCATTTTATTTCATGGAGAGGCCTTGGTGGGCAGCCAGGGGTCTTTTGTACTTCATTTCATGGAAGACAAGAAACTCTTTAGCATGTGACTGAATTCAGGAAAAATAAATTTGTAGGACACATTTTTGCTGTTTTTTGTTGTCATTCATTGTTGTTAACATTGGCAACATTGTTGCCTTTTGAGTTCCATTGGGACCAGTTTTCAGAACTTAGATTGCAATTTTTTTTTTAATGCCATTACCAGGGTTTAAACTGAGGGCCTTAAGTTTATCATTGAAGACTGGTACTCTATCACTTGAGCCACAGGTCCCTATGCAACTTTTTGGCCACTAATTGGAGATACGAGATAATTGGAGATAAGAACTTTCCTGCCTAAGCTGCCTTTAAACATCAAAATTCTCAGATCTCAGCCTCCTGAATAGCTAGGATTCTTGACACCCAAGCTTGGGTTGCATTTTTTAACAAACATCAGGATGTTGAGAGACTGTTACTTCTTCATAACTATTTAATATTAATAGCTATTAATATTAAGACATGTATGTAATCTTTAAAATTCCTTACAGTGGTATAATGTTTGAGTTCACAAAATGTCCTTCATGATGAATCTCACTCCATTCTTCCAGCATTTCTACAGAGCAGAAGCCAGTTCTGTCCCTAGTAAGCAGGTTGAGAAGTAAAATGACCAGTCAGTGACTGTAGCAACCAAAAAACATGTCACAGGGAGATATTGCTCTCTCTGTTCAAAGCACACTTTATTTGAGTCATTCCCCCACTTCTAGTTTTTGCTGACTAATGGAGGATAAGAGTGTCACAAATTTGTCTGTGTGGGCTAGCCGAGATCCTCACATCTCAACCTCCTGAATTGCTAGGATTCTTGACACTTGCCACCAGTCACTGGCTCCTTTCAATTGCTTTTGACAACATTTGTATATGCATTTCACTTTAAATCCCATATACACAAATTTTGATGCTAGGTATTTTGATTGCTAATTATAGCTCTGTCATAATTGACTTTTGATTAGTTTTTTTATTAGCATTAGTTTCAATCATATGAGTCTTTGTATACAAGAAATGAAGAAATACAATGACAACCCTTAATATCAATGGTATCCCTAGCACCTAGTATGAAGTCAAACAGGTATTAGGAACATTAGGAATATTCATTAAGTAAGGGAGCTCTATCTGGCAGAGCAAACCACACAGAGAAAACTCATGTGACTTAAATAAACATCTATATACCCATGTCTTAGCAGCATTATTTACAAGTGACAAAACATAGAAACAACCCAAATCTCATAAATGAATAAACAAAATATGGCATATGCAAACAATAGGATATTATTTCACCTTAAAATGAAATTCAGAGACATGACAACATGAATGAACTCTGAAGATGTTATGCTACATGATATCAGATACACACACACACACACACACACACACACACATATTTTGGAATTCTACTTCTCCAAGGTGTCTAGAGTAGCCAGATTCATAGAGATTGAGACAGAATAGTTGTGGCTGGGGCTGGGACACCAAGGGATAAGGAGATATTGTTTGAGGTGAGAAACATCTGGGCTAAAGGTCATATATATGGCCTTCGAAGTCATTCAGCACATGATTGGACAGACAAGAATGACTCTTTTTTTTGGGGGGGGGGCAGTCGTGGGGCCTGAACTCTGGGCCTGGGCGCTGTCCCTCAGCTCTAGCACTGTCCCTCAGGCTAGCACTCTACCACTTGAGCCACAGCACCACTTCCGGCTTTTTTCTTGTTGCTTATGTGGTGTTGAGGAATCGAACCCAGGGCCTCATGCATGCAAGGCAAGCACTCTACCACTGAGCCACCTTCCCAGCCCCAAGAATGACTCTCTTATACTCTTGTTGGCTTGTCATCTGACTGTCCTGATCATTTTTTTATGGCTCAGAAATGATGTTATAAATATCTAAATAGCCCTTGGCAGAAAAATGGTTCTGCATCCCTGGTAGAGTTTCCATTTGGAAAGAAGAAACTGCTCTGGGGATGGATGGTGGTGATGGTTGCACAGCAAGGTGACCAGATGAAATGAGTTCACACATTTAAAATGGATAAAATTATAAATTTCACATGTATTCTAAGGTTTTTAAAGTTAAAAAATACATCAAAGTGGCTGTAGTTCAATGGTAGAGTACTTGTTGAGTATAAGTCCTAGGGTTCAACTCCAGTAAAACACACACACACACACACACACACACAATCATCAGCCAATCATTTGCTTTTAGTACTGTGGTATTATGTTATACCCCAATTCCACCCTGAGACTTTTGAGATTTAATGTGGCTTTTAAATGTTTTTCCTTTTTGGGTGGGGGGGTGGGGGGAGGATGGGAAGGGATGGGAAGGAGAAACAAAGAAGGAGGCTACAATGCTTGATAAGAAATGTACTCATTATCTTGCCCATGTAATTGTAACCCCTCTGTACAGTATTTTCACAATAATAAAAGAAAAAGAAAATCAAGAATCATAAAAAAATAAAATAAAATAATCACTTGAGCCGGTGGCTCCTGCATGTAATCCTGGCTACTCAGGAGGCTGAGGTCTGAGGATCACAGTTCAAAGCCAGCCAGGGCAGGAAAGGCTGTCAGATTCTTATCTCCAATAAACCACTCAGAAAACCAGAAGTGGCACCGTGGCTCAAGTGGTAGAGCCCTAGCCTTGAGCTGGAGAGCTGAGGGACAGTGCCCAGGCCCAGAGTTCAAGCCCCACAACCGACAAAAAAAAAAAATCACTTAAATTTGAAATAATTTCTATTACTAAGATAATTACTATTTTACTTTTTTGTTTTTGATGTTATTTTGTAATAGCTGAAGAATTTCTCCTAATAAACATGGCCATATATGGTCCCATGAAAAATAACCTATCCTTAAAACTACTGTGTGTGTGTGTATGTGTGTGTATGGGCGCGCATGCATGCACGTACATGCTATAATTGGGGCTTGAACTCAGGATTTTGGTGCTGTCCCTGAGTTTTTGTGCACAAGGCTAATGTTCTACCAATTGAGCCACAGCTCTATTCTTGGGACTTTGGTGGTTAATTAGAGGAGTCTCACAGACCTTCCTGTTCAGGCTAAGCGTATCTCAGACTCAGATTCTCAGATCTCAGCCTCCTGACTAGCTAGGGTTATGAGCCTCCAACATCTGGCTCTTAAAAATATTTTGCAGAAATAAAATGAGCTATGTAGAAAGTCAGGACCAAGTGTAGGTCTAGTCTTAACACATAATAAAGTAACACTGTTCCCCTTAAGGCAATGTGAATAATGGAAGTACATGATACTGTTTACAGCCATGTAGATAGGAAAATAGAATATCCAGAGAAAAAATAAGAACAAAAATGGATATTTACTCATCCATTGGGAAGAATAATATTAACTTATTTTAAAAGAAATGGATGGACCTGGAAAAAATTATGTTAAGTGAAGTAAGTCAGGCCCAGAGACACAAAGGATCTATGTTTTCCTCTCATATGTGGAAGTTAGATCTAATTTAGAAATATTCAAGTAAACATAGATGTTTGTATACGTGTATTGATGGAAGTATGGTACTTGCAGTGGAAAATTGAAGCAGTATAATTCCTCAGAAAAATGAAGCTGGTACTTGAGATGTGAGGCAGGAAAATGAAAGGGAGGGGGTAGATGAATGAAGAGAGAAATGGGGGTAGGGGATGCAGTCATAATATTCAATGTATATCCTATGAAACTAGGAAAACTGAGAGGTAGCGTGGGATTGAGAAGGACAGGGGGAGAATGACATCAGGGATAATATCAATCAAGATACATGATACGTATAAACAGATTTGTTGAACGGTAACCCCTTTGCACAACTACTTAAAGATTAAAATAACCACAACAACAACTACAAGAAGTTACATAGACCCACGTTGCTCAACTAGTGCCATACATCAGAGTGCACCAGGACAAGAGCAGGCATTAGAGCTCCAAAGCAATACAACACTCTTCTAGTGATTGTTCAGAAATTCTCCTCCCTACCACAAATCTCCTGCTCCCTAAAGATCCTTCCAACTTTGAATGTTCACCCTCCACCCCATGATATTGGTTCTGCTTACAGTAACAACCAGCTTGAGCCTTCTCCCCATTGTGATGGAATGCCTAACCTAAACAACTTCAAAGAAAGACAGACTTATTTTAGCTCGCTGTTTCAGAGGCTTCCGTCTTTTCTGGCTTGTGGTGAGGGGACTTGGTTGAGCAGAGCAGCTTATATCATGGCAGCCAGGAAACAGGGCAGAGCAGAAACGGGAAAGCTCAGTGCAAGATACAACTCCCCAAGGACCACCCCCCCAACCCCCTCCACCCATGATCAGTCAGGCCCCACCTTGCACAATCCCACCATCTTCTGGAACATTATGGAAATTTTGAGCCCATCCATAGATTAATCCACAATGAGGTCAGAGCCATGATGATCATCTCTAGGACACTCTTACAGACACACCCAGAGGTGTGCTTTACTAATCTAAGCAAATACACAATAACCATCAGAACTAGGTTGCTGATCATAGGCTTCTACACTTAGCTTGGTCCTTAGTTTTCAGTATCTAGCAGTTACCTTCCATGTGTCTCCCTCAGACAAAGCTTCTTGCTACCAATCATCGTGTGCTGTCTGATCATTCTGATTACTTTAGCCAACTGGTATTATTATAATACTTGTGTAACATTTGGTTTAGATGCTCTATCAATCCATAACACTAACACATTTTATTACTTTCATCTCAAGTATTTCTAAATTATGTTTCAAAAAAATAGCAATAAAATATTCACCTAGAGCCAGGTCTCAGTGGCTCACATCTATAATCCTAGCTTTTCAGGAGGCTGTGATCTGAGGATCATAGTTTGGAGCAGAAAAGTCCCTGTGGACTCTTACTTCCAATTAATCACTCAAAAACCAGAAGTATCTCTGTGGTTCAAATGGTAGATCACTAACTTCGAGCACAAAGAGGCTCAGGGGCAGCACCCAAGCCCTGAGTTCAAGCCCTACAACCAACCAAAATATGTCAGGGGCAGGAAAATAAACTAATGGCAAAGCATCTTGCCTACCAAATGCAACATCATAGGGTTCAATCCTTAGTATCCCCCAAAAGAAAAGGCAAAACATACAGTTAAAAAATATTTATTCAGCATGCGATTGCATTTCTTGGTATTTTTTTTCTTGTTTTTTTTTTTTTTTTGCTGGACGTGGGACCTGAACTCTGGACCTAGGTGCTGTCCCTCAGCTCTTCAGCTCAAGGCTAGCGCTCTACCACTTGAGCCACAGTGCCACTTCCAGCTTTTTCTGCTTATGTGGTGCTGAGGATTCGAACCCAGGACCTCATGCATGCAAGGCAAGCACTCTGCCTCTGAGCCACCTTCCCAGCCCATCTTGTTTATTTGTTTTGAGACAGGTTCTCCCTACATAACCAAACTAGACTCAGACTTGCAGTTCTCTTGGCTCTGCTTCCCAAGTTCTGTGATGGCAGGTGTGTACTACCCTGTTTGGCTTTTTGTATTGTAAACTTAATATCTTCAAAATGTATTATAAGGAATAAATAATTTCATGAGAAATGTCCTTATTATGCCAGACTCAGAATTTTGAATGGGTGAGTAATGAATCTATTCTAGACCTGAGTCAGCAAAACTTTCTGGAGAGAGCCAAACGGTAAATAAATTTATGAGGCTTTGTGTGACACACAGTCTTCATTATTACTATTCAAATCTGCGTTTGTGGCAAGAATATAGCCATAGGCTTAACTCTAATAACACTTTATTTACCCAAAAAAAACACAATTAGTTTAAGTCAGGGGAAAAGTGACCCCCCCCCAAAAAAAAGTACTCAAATCTATGATCTTGAGCAGCTAACACCAAGTAGATTGTCAGTCGTTAAGATGGAATGTGGGTGAGTACTTACTAAGGAAGAATGTACAACCAAGTGCTAGTTACTGATCTGATTCATAGTTGAGGACCCCTGCTTTGTAATGCATGGGGAAAGATAAGCAGCTATGGGAAATTACCTTCTGAAAACTCTAACCATTAATCTCCAATGCAAGTCTTAAATTTTGATTAGTTACTTATAGACTCCAAGTGCCATTATTCAAATTGCAGACTATTTGAGAGAAAAACTCTTGAGAGAAAAACCATACCTTATTCATAGTGCTGTGTGTGTATGTGTGTGTGTGTGTGTGTGTGTGTGTGTGTGTCTTATGATTGGATGACATTCCTAATCAGTTCCTTAGGTTTCCTTGGGATTCAAACTAGTTTGTCCTGTACTGACTTAGATGCGTTTTAACCATTCTTCTCATTATTTGGACTTTTTTCCTCTTTACTCTTACTAGTTTTTGAGGGAGACACATTGCCTTGTGTCTTCATAACTTTCATGATCTTTACTGGGATTTACACATCTGGGTCCAGGGCTTGTGGAGGTTTCCAGTGTACTTTCATTTGGTAGTTTCTTGCAACTTTGTTAAGATAGAGTGATGGCTAGGTAGTGGTAAGTGGAGTGATAGTGTGGGTCTTGGTTGACAAATAGTCAATTCCATTTGTCTAGATACCATGAGGGACTCTACTTAGGGTGAGAAGCTTTATTTCAAAGGCTACTGCAGGTAGTAAGCTGAAAGTTTGTATTTATGTTAAAGTCTAATAAAGAAGAGTCATTGCGCCTGCTTGGATCTCTTCAGACAATATAGGTTTAAAGGTGCATCTCCATGTTCTAGAACATGTTTCCTTTCCCCAGAGTGATAATAAGGACATGAGGAGCTATTCCTATTGTGTAATACCAGGAATTTGGTTATATAAGGTGGGAAGGGCAGGCACTTAGCTTTATAGGAGAGGTTAGTGAAGGTAGAGTGAGATGAGCAGAAGAAAAAAAGTAGCTAATGTTATGTTGTATTAGGAAGTTATGGAAAGTGAAGAGAGATGGGTATGCCTATACACATAAAACAGACACTAGACAACACTAATGAGCAAGGAGAATAAGAGAAAAAAGTAAACAAAAGAAAAAAAGAAAAAGAAGACACAAAGCTGGGCACAGGTGACTCACATCTATAATCCTAGCTATCCAGGAAGCTGAGATCTGATGATCAAGGTTCAAAGCCAGCCTGGGCAGGAAAGCTTGGGAGACTCTTATTTCCAGCTAACCACCAAAAAACCAGAAGTGGCGCTGTGGCTCAAAGTTGTAGAGTGCTAGCCTTCAGCAAAAGAGCTCAGGCCCTGATTTCAAGTCCCAGGACAAAGGAAGCAAGCAAGCAAGGAAGGAAGCAAGGAAGGAAGCAAGGAAGGAAGGAAGGAAGGGAAGTCTGCTGGTAAGGTTTTAGGGTTGTGTGCTTTCCCTGAAGCTACATTTGGTGATCCTTGGAGATCACTTGATTTTTACTTTGTATTGCAACTTTATTATCAATAGCCAGCCAGAAAGGCTAAATTCCGGTTCCAAACTCCTTTCCACTTTCCTTCTGCTGCATTGCTTCACTGTAGTAGCCTGGATCCCCATGAACTTCTTATAATTTCTCCTTTGTTCCTTTCTCCCTCCTCATAATCTGCTCACTTGGGTATCAATGGATTTGTAAAGGGAAAATAGTGAATGCCTCTGTCATCTTGTTCTGACTCCCTTCCAACTTCTTTATTTTTGCCAATCCTGGGGCTTGAACTCAGGGCTTAGGCTCTGTCCCTGAACATCTCTGTGATCAAGGCTAGTGCTCTAACACTTGAGCTACAGTACCACCTCTGCCTTTTTCTGCTTATGTGGTACTGAGGAATCAAATCCAGGGCTTCATGCATGCTAGAGGTAAGCACTCTACCACTAAGCCACATTCCCAGCGCCTCCCTTCTAACTTTATAACTTTTGAATGAGGTTGATGTATAGGTTGTTATCTTTTGAACTACTTTAGCCATTAAGGAAAAAAATATCTATTAAGATGAGTATTTTTTGGTTATCTACTATCTGAAATCTCTATGAGATGTTTGGGGAAGAAGACAGAGTATGTAAGACTAAGCCGGGGGGAGCTGCCATCTTGAGGTTGAGTAGTGAAAAGGGACTAACAGAGACCTAAGGCATCTAGAAGTCAAGAAAAGTGTGTTTGGAGAAACCATGCCAAAGAAGAAGGCAGAAAACATACATTTGGAAACTTGACAAATGTCACAGCCAACTGTTTTTGGAGGTCTGATGGGAATAAAAGCCAGATAGAAGTGAGTTGGTAGAGAGACTTGGTGAAAGTCATCCATCTGCTTAGAAAAGATGATCAATGATAAGAGTAGGCCACACTTGTGATCTGAGGATTGTGGTTCAAAACCAGTCAGGAAATAGACAAAAGTGGAGGTGTAGCTCAAGTGGCAAAGTGTCAACCTTGAGGAAACAAACCTAAGGGACAGCATCTGGGTTCAAGCCCCAGTACCAATACACACACACACACACACACACACACACACACACACACACAAGTGAGAGAGAGAGAGAGAGAGAGAGAGTCTTATATGGGTAAAAACTCACAGTCCTCCTACTTCTGTTTCCTGAGTGCTGGGATTATAGGCATGTCCCACCAGGCCTACCAACTAACCATTTTCTTTTTAGTTTCTCAAGCAGTTGTTGCAGTGATAGAAAAGTGAGAGACACAAGACAGAATGGAAGTTTATCTAAATAAGGCCTAATATCACCGTGGTGAAGGGAGCCTTGGCAGGCACGGAAAGCCAGGGCAGGACTCTTTACTTGGTGAGCAGGTCCACTTCTTCTACTGGTGGAAGTACGTTGGAGACAGATCAAATGTGTTTCCTGTTGCTGTTTATTAAAGGAAAGTTGTCGTTTTTATTTTCAAAGCACTTTGTAGCTCTTATGTCATTAATTAAATACAAGATCTTTAAAGAGCTATTCATGGTCTTTCATGTGGTTGCTTTTTCCAAAGCCAGGACAATGAAAAAAAAAAGTTTTGTCTTCAGTTGTCTCTTTATGATTTACAATTATGTTCTAAGAACAACTATTCATTAGTACAGGATGTCTAGCTGGTTGAACAGTTTCTTAAAAAGCTGAGTTCAAGTGCATAGTGACACTAAATACTGGCTGCAAAATATATTATAAGTCATGCAACAAAATCAAGTCACAATAAGCTGCCTGTTACTTCTTGGTATGAAACACAATTTGCTCATAGGTGTGTGTGTGTGTGTATACTGGTTTTTGAATCAGACATGAGTCACTGGCTCCTGAATTGTTTCTCAGTTTTTAAAGAGATGAAACTATCAAATGTTGAAACCAAAAATCACAAAACTAAACTTACCTAGTTGAAAATAAGACATAAGAATAAAACAGGTGATTTTTTTCATATTATGAAATGCTTTCCTAACTAGGCTACCTTTTGAGCGGAACTCTTTACCTGACTTGTGTAACTATAACCCCTCTGTACATCATCTTTATAATAATAATTTAAATAATAATTTAAAATAATTTAAATAATAGGGCTGGGAAGGTGGCTCAGTGGTAGAGCATTTGCCTTGCATGCATGAGGCCCTGGGTTCGATTCCTCAGCACCACGTAAGCAAAAAGAAAAAAGCCGGAAGTGGCGCTGTGGCTCAAGTGGTAGAGCGCTCGCATTGAGCTGAAGAGCTGAGGGACAGTGCCCAGGCCCAGAGTTCAAGCCCCACGGCCGACAAAAAAATTAAAATAAAAAAATAAAAATAATTTAAATAATAATTTAAAATAATTTAAATAATTATTTTAAAAAAGACAAAATTCAATGTAGGTAATTTTTCCCTTGTGTGTGTGTGTGTGTGTGTGTGTGTGTGTGTGTGTACGTGTACACGTGCGTGCATGCAGGTCCTGGGGCTTGAACTCAAATCTAAGCACACTTTGTGCTCATGCACTCTACCAGTTGAACCACAGATCTACTTCCAACATTTTTTTTGTGCTTAGAGTCTTACTTTCTTGCCCAGGTTTGTTTCAAATCACAATCCTCAGATCTCAGCCTCCTCTAGCTAGGATTACAGGCCTGAGCCACAGGTGCCTGGCTAACTTTTCACTTTTACAAAATGAAAATGGGTTACATAAAGTGTTTTCAGTGATGATTCTTTGTGTTAATATTTCATTTTGATACTAAGCATTAGAGTTGTAAAAGAACCTTATATAGCTAACACAACTCCTCATTCTACGCAGAAGGGTAATGTTCAGTGTTAATTAGACAAAGGCTTCTTAGTTGAGAAATATGTCAAGTTCAAGTTGCCTTTTACTCTACTACTGCATCATGGCTTCTTATCTTCTGTGGTCCATGTTGCTACCTATGTTTGTTCAAGTTCCTTGCATTTGATGAATTGTTTTTTTTTTCTCTGCCCTTCCCACCATCTATTCTTCCTTTCATCTCTTGCCCTCTCCTCCTCTCCTTTTTTTCCCTTCAGCATAAAATCATTTCCTTTTCTAAAATCAATATGTTTTTCTCATACTTGAGGTCTTCAATCTTTTTGTTCTTATATAAAACCCACTGGAGATTGAAAGTAATATTTCAAAAGTTCACTTGAAAGCATCATTTTCACTGTTAGAATATGGCATCAATTTAATTCTTATTTAATCCAATTTTTCAGCATTTATAGATGGTTATTAATTTTTAATAACATTTACTAAATACCAAAGCAAAAACCATAAAAAAAACATGTTTGCTTCCATCTCTACTCTTTTTCTGGTTGAAAAAATTCTAATTTAAGAACATTTTTTCGCTGGGCGCTGGTGGCTCATGCCTGTAATCCTAGCTACTCAGGAGGCTGAGATCTGAGGATCGCAGTTCAAAGCCAGCCCGGGCAGGAGAGACTGTGAGACTCCTATCTCCAATAAACCACCAGAAAACCGGAAGTGGCGCTGTAGATAAAGTGGTAGAGCGCTCGCCTTGAGCTGAAGAGCTGAGGGA
>NW_012267286.1:11702204-11713389 GCF_000151885.1 Dipodomys ordii
ACAAAAAAAAAAAAAAGAACTTAAATTCATCACATTTTACCACTTGAGATACACCTTCACTTCCAGCTTTTTGCTGGTTAAATGGAGATAAGAGACAGGTTGGCTTCAAACTGTGATCCTCAGACCTCAGCCTCCTGAGTTGCTAGGATCATAGTCCTGAGCCACCAGCTTATATTTTTTTTCTTTTTAAACCAGAAACAAATATGTAGTTTCTTTCTCCAATCCTCACACACAGATACCTTTTGCTGCCCTTTACTTCTTTCACTTAATGATGAATGCTGGAGATCATTCCATATCAGGGTGTAAAAATGCTCCTTCTTCATTTTCACAGTTCTCTTACTCCACTGTGTGGATGGCCCATAATGACTCACTAAGTACTCTTTTGGTGATTATTTTCATTTTTTCTAATGTCTTGCTATTATAAATAATGCTATAATATATAACTACATGTATATGTTCTTTTGCATTGTTGCAAAATGTAGTCCTTTTAAAAGTAACTCACATTTATAATCTTAGCTACTCAGGAGAGAGAGATTGAGTTCATCATGGTTCAGAGCCAGTCTAGCCAAAACAGTTCATGAGACTCTACCTTAACAGAAGAGGCTTGGCATAATGGTTTACATCTACTAACTCAGCTTTGATGGGAAGTGATGATAGGCTAACCTAATAAGCCTAAGCCCCCATTTCAAAAAATAACTGGAGCCAAAAGGACTTGAAGTATGGCTCAAGTGTTAGAGCACCTGCCACAAGCTCCAGGACTAGCAAAAAAGGGGAGGGGGAAGGGGAACAGCGGTGACCCAGACTCAGCCATTCAGCACTCTCATTATCTGCTTCATAACCTTGAAGCTAATCTGGACAGAAAAGTCCACAAGACTTTTGTCTCCAATTAACTATCAAACACTGGAAGTAGAACCTTGGCTCAAAGTGATCGTTGGTGTAAAACAATTGGAACACAGAAGCTTTGACAGGTATAATCTTATAAACACACACACACACACACACACACACACACACACACACACACACACACACGCTAGTCCTGGGGCTTAAACTCGGGGTCTGGGCACTGTCCCTGAGCTTCTTCTTGCTCGAGGCTAGTGATCTACCACTTGAGCCACAGTGCCACTTCTGGCATTTTCTGTTTTTGTGGTACTGAGGAATTGAACCCAGGACTTCATGCATGCTGGGCAAGCACTGGACCACTAAGCCACCTTCCCAGCCCTATATTTTTTAATGTTAGTGATAGTTCAAATGTTCAGCACCTATGGGTGGCTTGGGAAGATTTGGATCCCTCCAAAAATAATGCAGTCTGAATTAACATATTTTGTAAATCTAATTTCAAAATACTTATGCCCTCAGTCTTTGAGGTCAATTGATTGGCCTAGTCTGTCAATCCAGAGGCAAGCTACATTAGAAGCTGAACAATAGTTTGAAAGAATATTCACAAACCAATGTAAAAGAGATCACAAAATGTAGACACTTTAAAATATGTATGTTAAAATTTATTGAACTTGTATTTATTTGCAAACAATATTGTTATAAATTCCCTTTTTGTTTCAGTTTGTTCTTTGTCACATTGGATTTTTTTTTTTTGGTCAATAGTGGGACTTGAACTCTGGGCCTGGGCACTCTCCCTCAGCTCTTCAGCTCAAGGCTAGCACTCTACTACTTGACCCATAGTGCCACTTCTGGTTTTTCTGGTGGTTTATTGGAGATAAGAGTCTCATGAACTTTCCTGCCGGGACTGGCTTTGAACCGAGATCCTCAGATCTCAGCCTCCTCAGTAGCTAGGATTACAGGCATGAGCCACCAGTGCACAGCTGGTTAGCAGTATTCTTATATGAAAGTATTATAAATTTGTTACATAATTATGGATCTCATCTATATATATATATTCTATCTTCAAGTGCTAAAGTAAGTCATAATAGTCACTAGTTTAGTGAGCTCTTTCTGCAAATGAGTCAACTTTTACTCCTTAACAACAATATTGATGGGAAATAGACACTTTCAGAGTAAAACTGTGCACAACAGCACTAATTGCTATATTTTCCCCTCTTTTCCAAGGATTTTGTAAACATTTCTGGACTTTCAGTTTAGTTTGGAGACAAAAAGTGACATATTTCATCTTTGAATATTAAAACAAGCATGCTGTTTCAACTTTAAAACAGGAAATAAAAAGTCACAAAAAAACCAACACATAAATTTCCATATCCTGTGGTAAGATATGATGAATGACACAGACAGCCCTTGTCTAGAGTTGTTGGACTAATCTGATAATGGAGGAGAGATCTTTGACTGCTTCCTGTTGGGATTCTGAGTTGTTGAGAAAGTTTACTGAAGATTTAATGACTGCTTGATGAAACATTAGGATCCCAGAAGACAGTGAAACCAGTATTCATTTAGGATGACACTGATGTCTTCAGTGTTAAACCTTTATGTATTTTACTTAAGACAGACAAAATCTCAGGCATATGTGGACACAAGCATTAATTAAATTATCTTTGGAGAGGTTTTTAATTCAAAAGCACAAAGCCATAAAAAGAGTGGAGAAACTGCATCTGGTCCTAATGTCTCATGGTATTCCCTGCATTTATTTGTTTGCCTTTTTAAGTGGTACTAAGCCATGCTTGTGTGTGTGTGTGTGTGTGTGTGTGTGTGTGTGTGTGTGTGTGTGTGTGTGTCCCTAGACTAGGGCTTGAATACAGTTGAACATACTTGTCCATTAGCTTTTGTACTCAAGGTTGGTACTGTACCATTTGAGCCACATTTTCATGTCCAGGTTTTTGGTGGTTACTTGTAGATTTAATTCCATGAGGGAAACCTCGTGGGTTTTCCTGTCTGAGCTGGCTTTGAAATGTGACCTTCAGCTCTCACCTCCTAAGCAGTGAGGATTATAGTTGTGAGCCACCAGTGCTCACTTTAGATGTTTTCAGGCACAAGTGGAGCGTTAGGTACAAGTCCACTGAAAACTCTTCAAATGCCATGGGAATGTAAATAACCGGTAGACAAGTTTTGCTTTAAGAGTATTTGATCATGGCTCAAACATCTTACACTTTGGACTGTTTGTTCACTTTCAGGCCACCATAAATTTCCTATGTGCAGTGACACTATCCTTTCTCCATGCTGGAGCCTATTAGGTCTCAATAAGTATCAACTTGGGGAAACTCCTTAAAACAGTTGCAATATCTAAGGATATTTTCTGATACACAGTAGCTTTCACTTTTTTCTACAGTGTTAGCCAATGACTGACTCCAAACTGTCTCCTCCCCGCCCACATCCCAGGGTACGGCTTTGGCTTTATGTCTTTTGCTCTGGAGTTTCAACCTGTGGAAGGGTGTGAATACATTCGTCTTGTCTTTAACTTTTGATTTACTTCACTCTCTTTCCTCAGGATAAACAGGGGATCTGGATTCCCTCTGATCCGAAGAAAACTGTGAGGAAGTTCACATTTACAGAATAATTTGGTCAGTGGGCTTTTCTCAGTTATCACTGTAACACTGGGCATAAGGTATTTACATAACAACAAAGTGTTGGTAATATCTCAATTAGCTATAAAATCTACAGCACTATTGTCATCTTCAGTAAGCAGAGGAGAGTGTTAAAGGTCAAAAGCAGAGAACATTAACAACAACCCCCTCTTGTGCTGTCCCCCCACCACGTGAATATGGGAACACAACCTTGTTACATGGCTACAAGGAGATACCAAGGTGCACACCGAGCACCAGACTTTACGCTTCTGTATTGTGTTTTCTGGCTGATTTTCATCTCTCAACTGTATACATTCCTCTTGCTAGTTGCACATGGGTCAGAATACTCCTTGGAATATATTTTTGTTTTTGCTTTTGTTTTTTTGTTGGTCGTGGAGCCTGAACTCTGAGCCTGGGCGCTGTCCCTCAGCTCTTCAGTTCAAGGCTAGGACCTTACCACTTGAGCCACAGCCACAAGCCACTTCCGGCTTCTTCTGCTTTTGTGGTGCTGAGGAATTGAATCCAGGGCCTCATGCATGCAAGACAAGCACTCTAATAAGCCAACTTCCCAGCCCAGAATATATCTTTTAACATAATTTAAATAGCACACAGTAAATGTATACATTTATGGAGGGCACTATATTTCAACTTATGTAAATGTACAATGCTCATTATGTTAGGCTAATCTGCATATCTAGTGCCTCAAGTATTTATCATTTCTTTGTGCTGGGAACATTCAAACTATTTGAAATGTACAATTCATTGCTGCCAGTTATCCTATCATGCTACAGAATGGAAATTGCTTCTCTCATACAGCTACACCTGGGTACCTATTAACTAGGCTCTCCCAAGCCTCCCTTTCCCCCCAAATATATACCTTTCCCAGCCTTCTGCCCTTATTGCCAACATACCTAATAGAAAATTCCATATCAAGGTATATAAAGGTACTTTTCATAATTTTTAAAACTACTTACTTATACCCTCTGTTTATTCACATCTAACCTTTCACCTTCCTACTTTGGTATATGGTCTCTTACTTTATGTTTCAGACCACCAATCTAAATAAGAAAGATATTTTCTTTGACACACTTTCTCAAGGTCTTAGTATATTTCTACTCTAAACCTTTTTCCTTCTTTTCTGCTTTCTCTCTCTCTCTCTCTCTCTCTCTCTCTCTCTCTGGTCCTAGGGCTTGAACTCAAGGCCTAGGTGATTTTCCCTGAGCTTTTTTGCTCAAGGCTAATCCTCTATCGCTTGAGCCACAGTTCTGCTTCTGGTGTGTATGAGTGTGCTTACATGGAGATAAAGAGTCTCACAGACTTTCCTGGCCAGGCTGGCTTCAAACTTTGATCCTTGCATCTCAGCTTCCTGAATAGCTAGGAGAAGACTTGATTTTGGGCACCCAGCCCTATACCTTCTTATTTATCATACCCACTCACTTTTCCTTCAAGATGTTTTACAATCTTCTCTTGGTTTTACTGTTATTTCACTGCTAGCCAACTTTACTAGCATTATAGGTTTTAGTTGCTTTCCCCTCCTCTTCTTTGTTTATGTCAGGGTCTCACTATGTTAGATAGTCCAGGCTCAAGCTCATTACTGAGGAGCTGGGAAGGTGGCTCAGTGGTAGAGCACTTGCCTTGCATGCATGAGGCCCTGGGTTCGATTCCTCAGCACCACATAAGAAAAAAGAAAAAAGCTGGAAGTGGCGCTGTGGCTCAAGTGGTAGAGCGCTAGCCTTGAGCTGAAGAGCTGAGGGACAGCACCCAGGCCCAGAGTTCAGGCCCCACAACCGGACCCCCCCAAAAAAGAAGCTCATTACTGACCCCAACTCTCAAGACTCCTACCTCAGCCTTTCTAATGTTAGGATTACAGGTGTGTCACATTACACCTGGCTAAAAAATGTTTCTTTTTCATGATCTTTTTTTCTGCTCTACTTGGTAGATTAACACCCTAAAATTGAGGAATGAAACACCTTTCTCTTCTCAGAAATATTCATTGGTTTTTCAGTTCCTCAAGGTACAGGCTCCTGTCTTTCTTCAAATATAGAGGGTGATGACCTACAGTGGTCTCCTGTTATTCCTGGCTTCCTGTCTGCAGTTTCAGTTGTCTGTGGCCAACTAGAGTCTGAAAATGTGAAATTGAAAATTCTAGAAGTAAATGATGTTTCAAGTGTTCTGAATGTCATGATGAAATATGGCACTATCCTGCTCCTGCTTACCCAGTGTGTCCACACTGCATACACTACCCACTCATGAGTCCCTCGTAACTGTTGTGGCTATCATATTGGATGTATTGATACTGCATTCATGTGTTAAATAGCCCTTTCATAGTAGCCCACTGATGAGTCCTAACATCTTCATCATTTCTTATTACTGTGGTACGGTATAACATCATAATAAGAAAATAAGTGTAATATAACAAAATGTTTTGAGAGGGACTATATTCACATGATCTTCATTAGAGCTATGCTCTATTTTTGTTCTTATTGTCCTCTTTCCTCTCATTCTTCTTGTAGGTATGTATAATAAAAACACAGCTTATAGAGATTAGTACTATTTGTGGTCAGTACTATTTGGGTTCTGGTGCAAGTGAGATGAACCTAAATAAAACTGGCTCAAAAAAGCTGGGTGCCAGTAGCTCTTGCCTGTAATCTGGAGGCTGAGACCTGAGGACTGAAGTTCAAATCAGCCCTGGCAAGAAACTGTGTGAGATTCTTATCTCAATAATCCAGAAGTTGCGGGGGGGGGGGGGTAGTTCAAATTTTATAGCACCAGCCTGGAGTCAAAAATCTAAGGGACAGTGCTCGGGTCCTGAGGTCAAACTCTAGTACCAGTAGTTTTAAAAAGTGATCAAACAAAATAGATATAAACGTAGAGATCCAATGTAAACTTGATACTCCATCGTATCAAAAACCCTGCTCCATCTTATTCTCAGGTGTGACCTACATTCCCACAATTCATTTTATGATCCAAAATGTTTTTGTTGTGTTCTTTTTAAACCTCCTGTAATCCTAGCTACTCAGCTTCCTAAGTTGCTGCAGGAATAGCATCCATGAACCACTAGTGCCTTGCTCCAAAATGGTTCTTGAACTTTAATCTTCAAGTCAGCAAGAAGAAAAGAAGAAATGGACCCTCTTTACTTAGGAACTTCCTGAATATTACACTCACCAGTGCTGCTTACATTATTTTGGTCAAAACTCAAAATTTATTTTGATGGCCAAAGGTAGTTTTTATTCTGATGACTACATGCTATGATTTCAATGTTTTTCCATCCAATCTCAAACTAATATTGAAATGTAATCCCCAGTACAAAGGTGTAAAGGTGCTACCAAGTATGGGTTTTGGGAGATGATTGAGACCTATGTGATCTGCCCACATGAAAGGATCAGAAACTTTATAAAACCCTTTACTCACTTGAACTCAAGGCCTCAATATCTGGCTTTTTTACTCAAGGCTGGTGCTCAACGATTTCAGGCATGCCTCCACTTGCAGCTTCTTGCTGGTTGAGATTTGAGAGTCTCGTCGACTTTTCTGCCAGGGTTGGCTTTGAATTATGATCCTCAGATCTCAGCTTCCTGAGTAGCTAGGATTATAGGTGTGAGCCATCAGTGTTCAGTCCATAAAAGGTTTTAATGCAGAAAATATATACTATATTGCCTATCCATCCAGTGGACTCAGCACTGTATCCTTGATTTTTACCGTCTTACCTTCCAGGACTGCAAGAAATTTCTGCTCATTATCAATTATCTACCTCAGTGCTACAGGATTTTCCTATAGACAAGGGACACCATTTGGACTGCTGAAAAGGGGCAGTTCTAAGACTAATAGGGGATGGGGAAAATGTAGATAGTGTTATCACTAGGAGTGTTATCACTAGGAATCTGCCACTTGTGCTTTCTAACTGCCATTTCTTTACACCAACCTGCCATCATTCTAGCCAAACACTTTCCTTAGTTCCATTCAACATAAGCTCTTCCAAAACACACCGGTTCACAAATTTCCCTGTCTTTTAAACTATTAAACTGGCAGCCAATCAGGTAGTTACTTTGTGATGGGTTTCCTAATGTGGCCTTAATGATTAAAGCATTATCTGAATTGTCCTCCTAGTTTAATGTCTCAGCTAGATTGAGGGAAGGACTCAGACCTATATATCCTGTGTTGCAATTGCTACTGCTTGGCATATTGCCTGGCAAATAGAACAACTAGAGGACCGCACTCTGTCTTTTCTAACCATCTGACAGAGCAAAGCTACAGTCACATATTCCATTAGCAGGGAGTGGTTATATCCTGGGTGTTAATGTATGGTACTGTATTGTTTGGCATTGAACAAAAAGGATTGAATAGTGCTAGAATATGACATACATATATTATGTACATGTATACACATGTATTATTGTGAACACAAATATGGAAAAGATAAGCCAACAAAATTAACATGTTTGCATAATTGCCTTTTCTAGGGCAGGAAAAGTAGTAGAGCTATGAAGAGAAAAAACTGACATTGTCCTTGCCTTCCTTAAAAAAAAAGTTTGACTATATGAAGCTAATTTTGGATTTTAGTTGGAATGTGGATCACTCAGTTTTGTATCCCCGGGGCAGGCTTCAGGATTTTTGTTTCAGTATCAATAGCAGCAACTTTCATCCATCTCCCAATACCCAGTTATTTACTGAGTGATTACATTGAGCATATGCTATTATGTACTTTTTTGTATGTGCCAGTATTGGGACTTGAACTCCAAGCCTGGGCACTGTCAGCTTAGATTTTTTGCTCAAAGCTGGTGCTCTACTACTTGAGGCACACCCTTGCTTTTGGCTCTTTGTCATTGATGGGAGATGAGTCTCATGGACTTCCCTACCTGGGTTGGCTTCAAACTGTGATCCTCAGATCTCAGCCTCCTATGTAGCTAGAATTACAGCTGTGAGCCACTGACATCTGGCTTGTCACACTTTAAATACCATCTCCCTGAATCAACCACAGTGTGAAAAGAAGCAGTACTATATCCTTTTCTCCTTAGAACTGGTGGTTCAAAAATGTAATGTGACACCAGAAGGTACAGCTTCTGCAGGAAAGGGGAGGCTACTTACTTCTGAGTTTATTTTCTCAACCACTCTGCAGTGAAACAAGTCATTTCCTTTAGCTGGACTTTATAGTGGAGAGCTCATACAGAACCATCAAATTTAAAAAAGATACTAGTGTTGATTTGTGGGGAACATCAGGAAACCTCATTGGAGTTGGGGGTAGCTACTGCACCAGGCTTCCTAGAGGGTGTGTGTGTGTGTGTGTGTGTGTGTTTGGGATTTGCATTCTCAATCCAATTTCTAGCTCACAGCTGGCCCTCTACCATTTGAGTCACACCTTCAGTCTGGCTTTTCCCTAGAGACAGAGTCTCTAGGGGCTTTGCTGAGCCGGCTGGCTTTGAATTTCGATTCACCAGATCCCAACCTCCTGAGTAGCTGGAATTACAGGCATGAGTCATTAGCAACCGACTCTCATAGTTATATGTCGTATCAACTTAATGATTTATCATAACAATTCCTTAGTTCTAAGGAGAAGAAAGAATAAGGCTTAGTTGTCAAACTTTCTGGGACTCTTTTCTCTAGCATTAACCTCCTCGAAACACGGAGGTCTAACAAGATAAAATCTTTCATTCTAAAACCCAATCTCAAGTACTGTGAGTTTGTTTGAAAATTCTCTTCATGTTGAAACTCATTACATTAATAGTGTCACACACTATGATGTACTATAAATTGCCAAGATTCCGATCACTACACTCCCCAAGCGGTCAGAGATGTCTACAGGTGTTATTAATCTATTCCTTGGGAGCCTAAGTAGCAGGCATGATGGTAGTACTGTGTGTGCAGTACTTTTTTTTAAACCCATCATTTGTAATTGATTACCCGGACCATCTGTAACTGCTCGTGATTCGTGTTAGTTACCGCAACTGACATTTACTGATCATCCATCATATTAGCAAAATGTTTAGAGTAGAAAAGTTGACGCATCGTTGCTTTGATGTTTCACTCAATCAACTTTACAGACACCAGGCTGTAGTTACAACTCACTGATGTGTAGTTTCCAGCAGAAATGTGGTTTGTGATGAGGAACAGGGTGAAAAGAGGAGGAGGAGGAGGGGGAAGGAGAGGGAGCAGGAGGAGGAGGAGGAGGAGGAGGAGGAGGGGAGGAGGAGAAGAAAAAGAGGAGGAGGAGCAGGAGGGGGAAGGAGCAAGGAGGAGGAGGAGGAGGGGGAAGGAGCAAGAAGGAGGAGGAAGGAGGAGGAGGAGGAGGAGGGGAGGAGGAAAAGAAAAAGAGGAGGAGGAGGAGGAGGAGGGGGAAGGAGCAAGGAGGAGGAGGAAGGAGGAGGAGGAGGAGGGGAGGAGGAAAAGAAAGGAGGAGGAGGAGGAGGAGGAAAAGGAGGAGGAAGAGGAAAAGAAGAAAAAGAGGAGGAGGAGCAGGAGGGGGAAGGAGCAAGAAGGAGGAGGAAGGAGGAGGAGGAAGAGGGGAGGAGGAGAAGAAAAAGAGGAGGAGGAGGAGGAAGAGGAAAAGAAGAAAAAGAGGAGGAGAAGGAGGAGGAGGGAAAGGAGGAAGAAGAGGAAACGAAGAAAAAGAGGAGGAGGAGGAGAAGAAGGAGGAGAAGGAGGGAGGGAAGGAGGGAGGGAGAAGGGAGGATTATTTACTCCCAGCCGAGGATAAAATGATCTTTAGAGACCAGTAGGACTGGTGGTGACTTGGTCCCACCATTTGTTGCCTCACAGGGCGGGAAGGGAGCGAGCCCAGAAGCGTCCATCAAGGTGGTGCGTCGCGGAGGGCTTCCCCCCCCCCCCCGGCCGTGTGCGCGCCACCTGTCAGACGGGCGCAGCCCCCACCCCGCAGCAGCACGGAGGCGGGGGCCGAGGAGGGCGACCGCGGAGAGGCAGAGCGCAGGCGGCTGGGCCATGGGGGAGGCCCGGAGTGATGCCTTCACGTCGGCTCCCAGACCCACACTGGGGCACCGGGCGGGGTAGGCGACACCGCGACGGCGAGCCCCTCTCTCAGTCGCCCGGCAGCTCCTCCTCCCAGGCACGTGACCGCGGCGGGCTGGTCTCTACGCTGCTGCGGCGTTGCTCGCAGTGTTTCTTTCCTCCCGCCGCCTTGCCCTTCTCCCCCCCCCCCCACCCTCTCGTCCCCGTCCCTCCGCCTCCCCCACTTCTCTCCCCTTGGGCCAATCATAGCTCGAGTTGTGGAGAGCCCGCCCCTCTGCCCTTTTCTTCGCTTGTTCATTGGCTGACGCCCCAAGGACGCGTCCCGAGGGCGGGTGGCCGCCATTGGTGGGATGAGCAATCCGAGTTCCCGGATGAGGGAACATTCTGCGGTATAAAGGGAGCAGGGAAGGCGGGAGACAGCGCAGTTTGAATCGCGGTGCGACGACGGAGTAGGTGTCCGAGGCCTCGCCGTGCGTCCGACTAGCCTTTTCTCTGCCTTGCTTGCGTGAGCTTCAGCAGAATTCGAGATGGTAAACTTCGCCGGGGCGCCGGATGACTCCGCGGGTTTTTGCCGGCGGGAGAAAAACCCGTTACCCGGGCGGGGAGGGGAGGGGGGATGGGGGTGAGATGGTGACGGTTGGGGACGCGCCGAGCCGGGGTTTGGAGGCGCGGTGGGAGGTGTTTTGTTGGCTGGGAGCGGAGCAGCCTGGGATCTAGCGGCGGGCGGCGGCGGTTGGGTGGCGCGCGCGGCGCCGCTGGGG
>NW_012267286.1:11713860-11716118 GCF_000151885.1 Dipodomys ordii
CCCCCCGGCCTGCCGATTGATCATTCTGGTAAGATCGGGGGCCATGGGGGGGTGCCCCCCACCCCCGATCACGTGCGTACGGGCGCGTCGCAGCGCCGCGGTCCGTGCCCCTCGCCTGGGCGCGCTGGTGAGTTCCCCATCTTGGGACTCAATCGCGTTGTGCATTCGTGTTTGCCTTTTTTTTTTTTTTTTAAGTTCCCAGTTGGCCGTATTCATCGACATCTGAAATCTAGGACAACCAGCCACGGACGTGTGGGAGCGACCGCCGCTGTGTACAGCGCAGCCATCCTGGAGTACCTCACCGCTGAGGTACGGGGGTGCCTCTGCGTGTAATCTGGAGAAGGTTTGGGGGTTGTTGGGGGCCCCGGGGGGGGGGGAAGCGAGCGGTAGAGGGAAGGAAAGTGATGCAAGAAAACTCGCAGACCCGAAGCGGCGGCGAGACGGGTGCGGACGCTAGGGGGAGCTCAGGGGAGCCCACCCAGCCCGGGTCTGCTGCTCTTGGAATTGTAATTGCGTGCCTCCTGAATAGCGTTTGCAAATCCGGCCCATTCAGGTAGTGGGAGGCGAAGGCTTGGGTATGGATTTGCATTCCTTAAGGGTTGATTGTGGGCTTTAGTTCTTGGCAGTAGGATACCCGGAAGACCGATGGGATTCTGCCTTCTAGGTACTTGAGTTGGCAGGAAATGCATCAAAAGATTTAAAGGTAAAGCGCATTACCCCCCGTCACTTGCAACTTGCTATTCGTGGAGATGAAGAATTGGACTCGCTCATCAAGGCTACCATTGCTGGTGGTGGTACGTAATTTACAGCAACTTTTAAGTTCCTTTAGAAAAAGGGCGGAAAAAAATCTTTTAATTTTCATTAGGTTTTTAGATGGATACGTGGGATCTGGTTTATGTAACTTTTTCTTTATATTAGAAGTTGGTATTTCTAAAAGACATAGGTTGCATCATAAGCTGTCTTGATCTCATGTATTGTGATTTTAAAATGTAGATACAGTGAAAAATAGAATTAATCCCTGTCACTCTCCTAGGTGTCATCCCCCACATCCACAAGTCTCTTATTGGGAAGAAAGGACAACAGAAGACTGTCTAAAGGATGCCTGGATTCCTTGTTATCTCAGGACTCTAAATACTCTTAACAGCTGTCCAGTGTTGGTGATTCCAGTGGACTGTATCTCTGTGAAAAAACACAATTTTGCCTTTTTGTAATTCTATTTGAGCAGGTTGAAAGTTTAATTAGCTTTCCAACCAACCAAATTTCTGCATTCGAGTCTTAACCATATTTAAGTGTTACTGTGGCTTCAAAGAAGCTATTGATTCTGAAGTAGTGGGTTTTGATTGAGTTAACTGTTTTTAAAAAACTGTTTGGATTTTAATTGTGATGCAGAAGTTATAGTAACAACATTTGGTTTTGTACAGACATTATTTCCACTCCAGTGGATAAGCTCAATAAAGGTCATATCCCAAAGTAGTGGCTTTAAACTTGTTTGATTGTAACAAACTTACTTCTTTTGAAGGTCTCATCATAATAAGAACTAAGTACATCTACTTAGAAATTAAACAAGTTAATTTGTAGATAAAGCCAGATAATCCAAGCACAATTTTAAAATACTTTATAATAGAACTGTTAGAACATTAGATGCTGGAGTAGAGATGGTTGGTAGGTGTTTGTCCAGTGGCCTATTGGCCATTTGTGACAGGTAGCGTTTTACCAATCATCTGACTAGTGCACCTGGGCAGGCGGGGAAGTCCTGAATATAGCCACCTCTGCAGTACAGATGGTCTTGTAGACTTGGTGCACTGCTTGAAATCAAAATACTAAGCACGGGTATACTGGTCCCTTTTTAAAAACAGATTTGAGATTCCTACTGTGTAATGGTAGTAGTTGAATAATAGCATAACTTGTAAGATTTGATGCTGGGTTGGGTCAAGTGGTTCATTTGACACTGGGGTCAGGCAAGTTGTATAGGTTTTAAATTTATGAACATATCAACACCTTCACAGGGGCCACAGATTGCACCTAGTTGCTCTTTCAAAGAATTCGTGGGCATTTCTAGACAGTTGAGTTGCTCCCAGAGGTGACCCGGTGTTTCCCTGAGGCGACGGTAAACACGGGAGGTGCCGGTTACTTGGGTGCCGCTCTAGTTCTTCACCGGAATTGCAGATTGCACGCGAGTGCGCCGGGTCGGCAGGTGGGGAAAGGGGTCAGGGTCCCAGCCCGCGGGGCGCGGGAGCGCGGGGCCCCCGGCGGGCGGG
>NW_012267286.1:11716663-11727503 GCF_000151885.1 Dipodomys ordii
CGGCCCCGGCCCCCGCCAGCGCCCCCACCCCGCCGCCGCCCCCCTCCGTCTCGCCCCCAGCCGGCCCAGAGGAGACTTGCCAGGTGGGGTCCTGGCAGCTTTGCGTGTGGGGGCTGGGTGCCCCCCCCCCCGCGTTCCCATCCCCTCCCCCCAGAGTGCCCAGGCCCCTCGGAGGGGAGAGGACCGGGCCCTCCGGGGGCCAGCCTCAGGTCTCACCGTCTCCGGATTCTGTAGAACACTGTCCCCAAAGCAAACATCTTGGAATACCTGAGATGACATTGCTTTTCCCTGGGAGGGAGAGGCAGAGCCCTCTAAAGACAGCAGCACACATTTGGCAAGAACGATCAAGAGTTTCTAATGATCTGCCAAATGCTCTCTGACTTGCTAGCACCATAATCATCAACAAATTAGGTAAATACATCTCTTAAGACATAAGGAATTAGTTGAATTCATCTTATTCATTGTCCTGCTATCCAGACTTCAAAGTAATACAGTGAGCATTGGAACACTCACAAAGTGCCAAGAGTTCTTGGCATGTTGTGTGAATTATCTCATTAATTTCTCAGATCAGTCTTATGTAGAGGATTCGTTTGATCAGGACTTAGATGAATGAATGAATGAATGAAGAAAGGAAGGAAGGAAAATATCTTACCCAAGGTCACACATTAAGTGGCAAAGCCGGAGGAGTGGCTGAGCTTTTAGATCCAAAATGCCTTTAGCCACTACACCATTGCCCTGTCAATAGGGTAACGTTTTGCTTCAGGTTCAAAGTATTCCCAGATTAAGGAGGTTAAATGAGAATGTGGAGCTCCCTGTTTCACTTCGTTGCCTTTCTCTCTCTCTCTCTCTCTCATATTTCCTCTCCTCTCCTCCCCTCTCTTCTGTCTTTCTCTCTCCCTTCCCCCTCTCTGTTTTACGTTGTGGAAACCCTTGGTCCCTTTACATTATTCTATCCCTTTACATTAGCTCTAAGGCACTGTATCCAGGAACAGGAAAAGAAGTGAAAGAAAAGAAAGCTAATATTTTTAATTGTAATAAAGGCAACAAATTTTACCATCGTAGCTGGACTTCAGGCATATCATTTAATGGTGGTAAGCTTGTTCACATTGTTGTGCGGGAGGTCTTCTGTACCTTTTAACTCTGAAACTACCAACTGAATTACCACCTAACTCCCACACCCTTTCCCAAGCCATGACAATTACAAAATTATACTTTCAAGTTTTCTGTTTATTTTATATACCTGATGCAAGTAGAATCAATTATACAGTACTTCTGTGACTGCTTATTTACTTAGCTTCATCCATTTTGTACCATGTGACAGATTTCCTTTATTTTAAATGCTGAGTAATATTCCATTTGTATGTTATCTACATATTTATTATATATATTTATATATGTGTGCATATGTATCTAGCTGTGTCCACATTGTATTTTCCTATCCATCTGTCACTGGACAGTTTGGGTTCTTAAAACACTTGGCTAGAATAATGTGAATCTTGCTACTAAGTGTGAGTGCAAAGATCCTGCTTTGAATTCTGGATATACACCCACAAGAGGGGGTTGCTGGATTATGTAGTGATTCTAATTTTAACTTTTGAGGAACCACCATACTGTTTTCCACAACTGCTGCACCATTTTATATTCCTATCATCAGAGCACTCAAGGGTTCTCCTTTTAAACCGGCTTCCCTGACAATTTCTGGCTTTTGTTTGTTTTCAGGATAGCAACTTCAATGGGAGGTGATATCTCATTTTGCTTTTGATTTGTACTTCTCTGATAATGAGTGATGTTGAACAATTTTTTTTTCATCTTCCTTCTGGCCATTTGTAGGAATCAGGCAGTTTTTGAAGTTTTTAAAAAAAAATTCTTACATATCAGATGTTTATATAATTTGGTGCTATTTACTCCCATTCTGTAAGTTGTCTTTTCACTATGCTGATGATTGTGTCATTTGCTGATTAAAAGTTTTAAAGTTTTATTTGCCTCTTTCTTTGTTTTCTGTTTTTGGTGTCGTATCCAAGAAATCATGTTGGGGTACCCCTACTGTATGCATTTATGATTTCATTTAGTTGTTATCTAGTCATAGAGATACAGTTTTAACATTAAACAAGTAGGCACTCCATAAAGAATGACTTAACTTGAGGCCTGGCTCATAACCACCTAAGAATACTTACTTAAATTAGACAAACTCTTTAGTCTTTGTCTTTTTTCACTTTAGTAGAGGAGACAATGTACTATCTCCTTGGTGCTCTGTGACGATTAAATGGGTTAATACTTAATAGTAAATAATTGTGAGAATTTGAGATTTTTTAAAAGGGTCCAAACTTACATAGTCTATCCTATTTCTATCATGTAAACAGCTTGAACCATTTTGTAAGACACTGAAATATGAACTCACACCAGTTGTTGCTATTAAAACACCAATGTAAGAGTAAGAGCTAATGGTACAAATGTGCTATAAGGATGCATGTAATCACCAAATAAAGTGATAGGGTCTTATAGTGGGGTAGTCTAAAAGCCTTAATTCGGATGCATTTTGTCTCTAACATCTTTATAATCAGGGTAAGTTACTTTGCTTTTCTAAGCTTTAATTATATACAAAGTGAAGATGTCATCATAGAGTTGATGTGACCTGAAATAAAGCTAACTTGCAAGTACTTTGAAGAGTATATTTTACTTAGAATATTCTCAGAAAACACTTACTGGATTTAAGAATTCAAAAGAGAAAAGATCTAGATAGGACATTTGTAAAGATCTTGATAAAAGGTTTAGTGTAGAAGGGATTAGAACCGTTTTACAATGAGATTTAAAATTTTTATCCCAGAATTCCACTTAGTTTTGACAATTACCAAACTCTTATAACTCAAAGTTGGTGGTGTTCCTTCAGATCTCCTGTATTAATGCAAGAGAACATACTACATTTTGATTTCCATTTTTTGTACAATTAAGGGAATAGAAAAGCATGAGACCAGATTCTAGCTAAGTTCCAAGATTTTTGCCCCCTTAAAGTTTTACTCTTGTCAGGCAAGAAAGAAGTCTTAACGATAAAAAAAATTTTAATTGGTGGCAGTTTTCCTTGAGGAAAAAGCAGTCTCTAAGTAGATGTAGGACATTGATGCTTTCCATATTTTAGTTGAGTATGTCATTTTAGTGTGCTTGTTTCAGTGGATTTCTTGAATTGTATAAATTTCAAATGTTACAAAGTTTTGATTTAGGTTTAAAAGTGTTAATTAATATGTGTGGATTAACCACCAGTGAGGAAATCTAAATATTCTGGTATAGTAATGTCATTAGTCAGAAAATAAGGTAGGTTTTGGTAGGGATATAGTCTCATTGTTTTAATGCCTTATTTGCATTGTTATTGTAACATTTTATTTTATTTTTTTGTTTGAAGGATAGAGCTAATTTTTTTCCTCTTTTGTTCTAGAGATTGAACTCAGGGCCTCCTGCTTGCTAGGAAAGCGTCTACCAGTTGAGTCATGCCCCCACCCTGTTTTCTCCTGTGTCTTCTGGTTGGGTCCTGTCTTTTTTATCCAGCACTAGCCTTGAACCCAGTCCAGATCCACCTTCCTATTGCTTCCCACATAGCTGTGATTACAGGTGCCCACTCACTCTTAAGATATTCTATTCTTTTAAAAAATATATTTCATTAAAAGTTAGTGATTATAGATTATACGTTCAAAATAATTCCATATCATCGTTAAGTGATTCCAAATGATTTGCAAATTTTAGTTAATAGACTAATTCAGGTGTTAAAATTAAAGAAAGAAATATTAATAGTATGACCTAAGGTATGTCATTTACTCCCTTGAGCCTTAATTTCTTTATCTATAAAAGGGGATTCATTTGTTTAGCTGTGCCAGGCAATATTCTTGGGGTGCAGTGAATAAATAGTAAAGCCCTTGTTTCATGGAGTTCACATTTTAGAGGAAAATTAAGTGTCTGGTAGATATAACAGTGTTTCCATTCTGTCATTCACCCTTCCAGTCTCAGCCTCATTTCTCTTATGTGTAATCTCACAGGATTGTTGTGATTATCTTTCTTGTTGTTAACAGTGTCATGTATTATTACATGACAAAGATACTTAGATAGTTTATTACTATGGCAAAACTACTGGGATTGAGCCTTGGAGTCAAAGCAACTTGGGAGGCTGAGCTTTGGAGGATTGAAATTTGAGACCAGCCTGGGCAGGAAAGTTTGAGAGGATTCCCCCCTCCCCTCCCCCAACCTCTTATGAGGAATTGGATGGGGTGACATGAACTTGTTATGATAGCTACAAGGGGAAGATCAATATAGGTGAGTCAGGCCTAAGCATACACCCAGGCAGAAAGGAAGGCCCTATTTCAAGGAAAATCAGCAAAAATTAGTTCTGGAGGTGTGGCTCAGCATTAAGAGCATCTACCTAGTTAATTACAAGGCCTTGAGTTCAAGCCCCAGTACTGCCGAAAACAAAACTGATGAGACAGCTAGGGAGCTAGAGCAATGAATTAAATATACAAAAATGATGTGATTTTTAAAATGATTTTTAAAAGTGATTTTTAAATGATTTTTTTCATGGTTATTTAGTAAGAGTAGTCCAAAGTTACCTTCTCAGACATTTTCTTCAGTAGTTAATACGGAAAGCTTTCCTGATGACACTGGATTTTGAGCCTCAGAAATAGAATTTATTCAGATCTCAACCTGGTAGAATCAGAGTGTTCAGTGCAAAGTTGAGCATGCACACTCAGCTCTAGTTGGCAGAAAGCCTCTGTGTCTACAGTTGTAAGGAAATTTTCAGTATCATAATTCCTAAAAATCTCCTAGTCGCATTCAGCAGCTAACATAGATGATGTAGAGAAGAACACGAGAGACCTTATTTATGACCTTATTTATGCTGAGAATGAAAAGGCACAAATAGCACACATAAGATTTTCTTGGTCACCTTTTACATGTTAAATAGAAGCAGTCTCATGTCTGCCTGTAGAACCTTTAGAAAGTGATTTCTTCATGTTAGTTGAAAAACTTATATTCAGAGCCATTTCTTCCACTCGTTTTGTGGTTTATAGGATAATCACAGTAAATGCTGAATTGTTTTAATCAGATTTCAAGGAAAGAAGCAGGGTCCCTTCTTTCTCTAAAAATAGGTAGCTGTGACTTTTTAGGTCTTTGGTCGCTGGAAGCTCTTTATCCTAGTTCCTGAGTCTGTTTTTTTGGTTCAGGATCCAGACTTGAACTTGGTATCTGACGGTTTTGCTCATTGGCTAGCACTCTACCAATTGACCCAGGCCTTCCTGAATGTTTTAATCACACATTCAGTAGTCTTTAACAGGTCCTTTGCTTTTTGGTATCAGAAAATGATTCAGGCCCCATTGCTTGTACTAGAGTTAACCTCATCTCTAATAAGCTTGGTTTCTGTTGATGGAAGGGATATCTCAGCACCATGGATGGGCTGCTAGAGCATTCATTATTTGAGGACTTTTCCTTGCATAAAAATTAGGAAATGAGTGTATTTTCTCTTAAGAATAAATAGCTTCTGATTTTATACTATTATTTTCAATTCAAATTGAATACTTCAGAGTTTTCTTTGTTTTGTTGTCAGTCCTGAGGCCTGAACTTGGCCTGGGCACTGTCCCTGAGCTCTTCAGCTCAAGGCTAGCACTCTACCACTTGAGCCACAGTGCCACTTCCAGCTTTTTCTGCTTATGTGGTGCTGAGGAATCGAACCCAGGACCTCATGCATACAAGGCAAGCACTCTACCACTGAACTACCTTCCCAGCCCTTTAGAGTTTTTGCTGAAACTTTCTTAGCTTATATTTCTGTCCCTCTTCTTTAGAAGCTATAGTAATTTTCTATACTTAGTAGTTTGGCCTGTATTGTTAGTCTTAGTTCTTGAAGACATAGGAAATTACAGATATATCATGATTTCTTATTTGATTTATGTTGCCATGCACAAATAGGTTCAAAGTGGTATCTTGTCAGTACTAACTCATCTATGCTCCCTACTTTCCCATTTTAATTATCTATAGCACAGTATCAGT
Source organism: Dipodomys ordii (assembly GCF_000151885.1). Taxonomy (NCBI): domain Eukaryota; kingdom Metazoa; phylum Chordata; class Mammalia; order Rodentia; family Heteromyidae; genus Dipodomys; species Dipodomys ordii. Next base: position 11,722,682 of record NW_012267286.1, read on the forward strand.
GATGGACTGCATATGTAGTGGTGGGCCCTCAAGGTTATACTACACCATGATGTGAATTTGTCTGCCTGCCCTCATGTTCCTGCAAAATGGCAAGATGGTCTGACGATACTTTTCTTAGGAGATGTCCCTATTGTTACGCCGTGTGTGACTGTCAGTGTTAATGCAGACTGTATACAAAGAATATTCCCATATACCGTTCACTTAAGCAAACTGAAATTCTACAATTTGTTCTTTACTTTTTGAGTTTTTCCCCGAACCAATTAAGTGTAGTTATGGACCTGATGTACCACATTATCCCTGAATAATTCATGTGTGTTTTCTAAGACAAGGACTCCTGAACATAACCACAGGACAGTCATCAAAATTAGGATTTTCCTAAATGCAACCCATTTGAAAATTCTGCCGGTGTTCTCAGATATAAGAGTACATGCTGTGTTTTGATATGTTTTCTTCTGAATTTGTCATGTTTTTTTCTTGACTTTGGCATTTTTGATGAGCATAATAACCCAGTTATTTTATAGAATTGCCATCAATTTCTATTTGATACTTCTCATTTATTTGTTAAGAATACCATAAGGAGTGAAGTGTTAATGTACCAGGAGACATGAGTTTTGAGTTGGTCCTTATTAGTCTGATTACTCTGATCTCTTAGTAAAGTTGGTGATTGCCAAGATTTCCTACTATGAAGGTGATTCTCTTTTGAATTGTAATTATGAGATATTTTCTGAGGATGTACCTTGACAATGTAAATGCCCTGTTCCTCAACTAGCTTTCACCATCTCCGTGTATTTACTCACAGATGAGTCTTTCATGAATTAATTTCTGGTAGTTTCCAAATGATAGTTTTTTTGTTTTTGTTTTTATCATTCCTTCTACATTTAGTTAGTCTTAATGGTGTGGATTCACAGATTCCTGTCTGTTCTTATCCTTACTCATTTTTATGCTCAGATGTAGACAGTGGGCACTCCTTCAAGCTGGCTATTGTATCTCCTGAAATGGCTTCATTCCTTGACCTTAATTTCTAGCACAAACCAATTTTACGACTTAATTTATCTGTCCTAGGAATAGCTACTTTCCCAGACAGCCTGACTCTTTTTAGTGGACAATGACATTTAGAAACATGTAGACACTAGATAAGCTCATTTCTATAGAAAGGTCATTGCTTCTGGCCCTGTAAGTGGGTAGAATAGGTAACTGTGCATAAGCATGTATACATATGTATGTATATGTATTTTATATGTATATTATATTTGTTTCAATGTTGGTCTACCCATACATTCAGTTGTTATAGTAATGTTCCCGTACTCAGGTATCTGTAACTCACACATCCACACCTCCTTTTTCAATCCAGTACCACAGAGTTCATTCTAATATTTTCCTTCCCCTTGTGCCTACTCTTGTTCTCTGACAATGAGAATCATGATTCCCACTTGTTTATTCCTTCCCACTGTGCATAACAAGTTGCTTTCTTGATCATTGGCTTTTGCCCATTGATAACAGGCTCTCATAGGCTCTGTCTTAGCTGTGTTTTGGCAATAACTTGCCTTGGCCCAAGTCTCACAGGCTCTGCCAGGCTTGGCTGCCAAAATAAAACTAAGAAGTCATCGAATAATTTTTATCCCACTATTTAAAAATTACTTGTCTATGTCTATAGGGTTTGTCATAGGATAACTACGTCTATAGGATCAGAATGTAGCATCATTACATACTATATGCCCTCCTTGTTCTTTTAGTCTTGTTTCTGTAACTATCTATTTGGAACACCTTACCTTTTGGTATAAGCAACAATGTATATATAATTTTGGATTCTTGAAGTTTAGTAGATTTCCAAGGAGGGCTTGTGGGAACTATTTCCTAAGTTCTAGAATGTTGAAAACAATTCATCTGTAGCCTGACTGCCTGAAGTTAGATTGGTGGATACAAAGACCTTGGCTGGCATTTTCTTTCCTTGGGTATCTAAATCATGTCACTCCATTATTTTGTGCAAATACTACAGATGAGCAAAGCCTGAAGACAGTCTGCTTTTTAAATTCTTGATGTCATTTGACCTTTTTTGCCTTGATGCCCAGTTAACTTTGAGTATGTATTCATTTTATTTGTAGTGTGCATTAATTATTAGTATTCTTTGGTATGTGGTTTTTCACTTTGATTATGTAGTTTCAGATGTTCTTGTTTGTGTATCAGAATTTTTTTCCAATTATTGTTTCATTTTTTTCTATCTCCTTACATTTTTCTTCTTTAGGACAGCTATTCTACTTATATTGGATTTTGTTTAACTGTCTTCAGTATTTGACACGTTTTTCATCTTTATAACTTGTATTCTTTTTAATACATTCTTTTTTGCTAAAGTATTACAACTCTCCTAATTTTTTTTTTCTATACGTTCTCACTATGTATCCTAGTTTGGCCTTGAATTTACAGTCCAACTCTCTACTGCCTTCTATATGCTTAGGATTCCAGGTGTGTACCATCACATATGCCTTAGTTTGGTCTTTTTTTCATATTATTTTCCTGAATTGTATCACCTGATTATGGATAATTTCTGAGATAGTTGGAATTTAGATTTATGTTGTCCTTTCACATGTCCAAAGTTGTTTTCTTCTTCCGCCTCCTTCTTCTCCTCCTCCTCTTCTTCTTCTTCGTCCTCTTCCTCCTCCTCTTCCTCCTTTTTGGCGCTGGAGTTTGAACTAAGGGCCTAACACTTGTGTGGCATTGCTTGTTCATGGTTGGTGCTCTACCATATGAGCTATATCTCCAGTCTGCCTTTTTGCTGATTATTTGGAAAGGGAGTCCAGTAGACCTTTCTCACCATCCTTTAGCCTTCAGTCCCATGAGTTGCTAGGATTATAGGCATGAGCTACTCATACGTTGCTATTTTGTTTTGAAGTAGTTGTTTATAGTGTTCATCTCTTTTTTGACAAGTCTGTATACTGTCAATGCACTCCTGTGATTCTCTTAAAAATTTTTAATATTGATTTTCTTCCCTCCTTACAATAATATCTTGTTTTACTTCTGTCGTTTTCCTTTACTCATTTTTATGTGGTATTAGTTTGTTAGTCTTTTTTTTTTATTTATTTTTTTGTCGGTCGTGGGGCCTGAACTCTGGGCCTGAACGCTGTCCCTCAGCTCTTAAGCTCAAGGCTAGCACTCTACCACTTGAGCTACAACGCCATTTCTGGTTTTCTGGTGGTTTATTTGAGATAAGAGTTTCACGGACTTTCCTGCCCAGGCTGGCTTTGAACCGCGATCCTCAGATCTCAGCCTCCTGAGTAGCTAGGATTACAGGTGTGAGCCACCAGCGCCCAGCGGTTTATTAGTCTTTCTAAATGCACTTTTTGTGTTATGTTTAAAAATATGCTGCCCAGCTGCATAACTTCTCAGGCCTTTCTTCTCACTTTCATTTTGAGTTTATCTTTTTTTTTTTTTCTCTTGTCCCTGTCCTCTTCAGTACAGATCTTGTTCTTAGCAGTTTCCCTTTGAAAGGACTTTGATGATCAGAGGTTTTAGTACCTGGAATGCTTTGTGCTCTTAAGGCTTAGTTGTGAATTCTTGTACTCGTGTTAGTGTGGAAAGAAAAACCCATTCCTTTCACACTCTTTTCTCAATTTTACCTGCCATGCTATAAAGAGAGTTCATTATTTTTCAGTTACTCTTATTATTTGGTGGTGGTGGTGGTTCTCAGAGCTGGAAAATGCCCCATTTTGAGCCTCTGCTGCCTCTCATGAAGATACTAGTAGCTCATACATCTTTGGAAGTTTTTGTTGTTTTATTCCTACCTTATATTTGGAAGTGTTGAGCATGAAGTTTTTTGGTTTGTTTGCCAGAGGAGGAGGGGGTAGACATTAAGGTATGAAGTTTTGAGTTTGCTACTTTCTTGCTTTGAGTTTATGAGAGAATTTATAGAGCTTTAAATTTTAAGCTCCTGGCTGGTCTCAATGATAACATCACTTCTGTAACTCTAGCACTCTGGGATAGAGGCAGGAAGTCTGTAAGTTTGAGGCCAACTTGTATTATATAGTAAGGTTAAAATTTAACTATTATCACATCTTTGATCCCAAAACACCCACAAAAATTTTATTTTGTTTTTATTTAATTAATTAATTTATTTTTGCGGTCATGAGGCTTGAACTCTGGGCCTGGGAGCTGTTCCTCAGCTCTTCAGCTCAAGGCAGCACTCTACCACTTCTGGCTTTTTCTGTTTATGTGTGGTGCTGAGGAATGGAACTTTGTATGCATTAGGCAAACATTCTACCACCGAGCCACCTTCCCAGTCCCCCAAATTTTAATGTTTAAGTGTTATGAAAAACTACCATGCTGGTATCCATTGTGATTATGTTAAGTACAGACTAAATTATAGTGAAAAGTTGACTAGATAATACATATTTGTTTTTGTCAATGGCTAATAGCTTGCTATCTCATTTAGTACTTTATAGTCTACAACTAGATTGTTAAAAAAAACATGATTTTTGTATCTTGGGCCTCTTAAATTCATTCGCCAAGAAAATAATATGGTTTATATAAATAGTAAGTATTTACATATTTGCAAATTTGCCAAAACACATAGGTGAGATGTAACTTTTGATATAACATTTGACATATCCAATATTCAATAGCTTTATTGGGAGAATAATTTGTATACCATATAATTCACTTATGTAAAGTATGATGCAAATAAACGAGATACCCACAGAATTGTGTAGCCATCCTGACAGTTTTTTTTTTTTGTAAAGATACTATACAGAGGGTTACAGTTACATGAGTGAGGTAATGAGTACACTTCCTCTTGAACATTGTTAGCCCCTCCATTGTTTTCCCCCTACCA
>NW_012267286.1:11728706-11731698 GCF_000151885.1 Dipodomys ordii
GCTGGGGTCCACTTTTAGTTTTCTGCATGTGGCTGCCCAGTTTTCCCAGCACCAGTGGTTGAAGAGGCTGTGTTTCTTCCCTTGTATGTCTTTGGCTCCTTTGTCGAATATCAGCTGGCTGTAGGCCTGTGGATTTATTTCTGGATCTTCTATTCTGTTCCATTGGTCTTCGGGTCTGTTTTTGTGCCAATACCATCCTGACAGTTTTAAAACATTTTCTCACTTAAGAAAGAAACCTTTGGGCTGGAGACATGGCTCATACAGTTGAGTACCGGCCAGGAGCAAGAAAGCTGAGCGATAAGAACTTCAGGTTCTGAGTTTGAGTACTAGTACCACCAGAAAAAAAAAAAAAAAAGAGAAAACCATACTCAGTCCTCATGCTACATTTCTTCCCAGTTAAACTCCCTCATCTGTCTGCTGCCCTTAAAAATAGCTAATCTGCTTTCTGCTTGTGTAGATTTACCCATTCTGTACCTTCCTACACCTCTTCCTCCTTCTTCCTCTCTCTACCCCTTTCCTTTCTCTTCCTTGTGCTGGGGGTCAAACCCAAGCTCTTTAACAGACTAGGTAAACTAACATCCCAACTTATATATGAGTATCATATAATTGAAATCATATTCTATGCAGACTTTTATGACTTCTTTCATTAAACATATTTTCACAGATGTCAATACTTGATTTCTTTTTTATCTCCAAATAATATTCTATTGTCTGTCAAGTTCATTTTCTACTCATCTGTTCATCTGTTGCTAAATGTTTATTTTTTCTTGTTATTCTGAATATTATTGCTATAAATATGACCCAAGTTTTTTTTGTATGTTTGTTTGTTTGTTTTTGTTTTGTCAGTCGTGGGACTTGAACTCTGGGCTTGGGCGCTGTCCCTGCGCTCTTCAGCTCAAGGCAAGTTCTTTACCGCCACAGTACCATTTCTGGTTTTTCTAGGTTTATTGGAGATAAGAGTCTCATGGACTTTGCTGCCCGGGCTGGGTTTCAACCATGATCCTCAGATCTCAGCCACCTGAGTAGCTAGGATTACAGGCATGAGCCACTGGTGCCCAGCTTGACCCAGTTTTTGTAATAGATGTGTTTCCATTCTTATGGATTTCTACCTAGTAATAAGATTATTGACTTATATGGCAATGATAGCTTTTAAATCATTTAAAGAACCTTCCATGCATTTTTCACCATTTTATTTTCTGCAGGTAGCATATCAGTATACCAATGTCTCCTCATCCTTGTTACTACTTGCCATTGTTCATCATTTTATTATAGCCATACTGCTAGATGTGCTGTGTTCTCTCTTTGATTTTCATTTCCATAATGGCTAATGATGTTGAGCAACAAAGTTGTGTTTCTTACCAGTCCTTTGTTTATCTCCTTTGGAAAAATGTCCTGGTTCTTTTCCCATTTAAAAGACAATAATGGCTTATGCCTGAAATCCTATTCAGGAGGCTGAGATGTGAGGGTAGATGTTTGGAGCCAGCCTAGGCAGACAAAACGGAGAGAAACTCTTATCTCCAGTTAACAGCAACAAACTGGAAGTGGAAGTATGGCTCCAGTGGTAGAGTGCCAGCCTGGAGGAGAAAAGGCTAATAAGCAAGAGTACTGTGCTTCAGGCCCCGTCCTAGCACACATACACAAAAGTTTACCTGGAGAATTAAAGACTGGGTTTTACTGTGCTGCCCAGGCTGGCCTTGAATTCATGGGTTCAGGTGATCCCCTTTGTCTCAGCCTCCTCAGTGAGGAATTGGTACTACAGGAGCTCACCTCTGAGCTCAGCTCTTTGTCCTTGTTTTTAAATGGCATTTTTGTCTGTCTGAAATATTGAAGTGTAAGGATCTTTTAAAAAATGTGTTCCAAATAGGTTTCTTTTTATCAGACACATGATTTGCAAATTTTTCTCCCATTCTGTGGCTTGTCTTCTGTCTATTCACAATAGCTGTTAAAACCAAAAGTATGAGGTGTGGCTCAGGTGTGAGAGCACTGGCCAGTGAGTGAAAGTATCAGGTCCCAAGTTTGAGTTCAGGTCTCAGATCAGAAAAAGAAAGAGGCGGGGGGAGGGGGGGGAGAGAGAGAGAGAAAAATATATCAAAAGTAGTTTAGATGAGGTTCACTTAAAAAAACACCTTTTAATTTCTTTGTCATGTGTACAAATATTTGTAGAATATTTGGTTCAAACCTCAGTCATGAAGGGTTACTCTCATATTCTCTTCTTAGAGTTTTGTCATTTTAGTGCTTTTTTTTAACCTTGTCAGTTCATGTTAACTACTCAGTCTAGTAACTAGGATGGCAGATATACACCACCACATCAACTTTTAATTGGTTGAAATGAGGACTTCCTAACCTTTGGCCTTGGCTGGCTGCAATGGTAACCATCCAGTCTCTGCTTCCCAAGTAGCTGGGTGGGAGCCTCACATCTAGCTAGTGTAGTTTTTAATATGGCAAGTTTCAAGCTTATACAAAGGAAAGAAAGTTGATGAGTCCCTATAACACTGATAAGTTTTTTTTACCACAATGAATATAGGCCCAATCTTATTTCATATTTCCCTCTACCCCCACCCTGATGCTGTTCTCCCCAGATTATTTTAAAGCACATCTTAGACATAATCATTACTAATACCTTCAGTGTTTAGATTTGTTCCTACATTTAACCACAGTATTTGGTGCTCATTCATGTTTGCATGCCAGCCCATCTGGAAACATTTTTCCTTCTGTCTGAAATGTAACATTATTCTCAGTATTCTCTGAGTGAGGCAAGTCTTTTGTTTCTGTTTTTTGAGGTGCTGGGGTTTGAACTCAGGGCCTTGTGTTTGCTGTGTAGTACTCTTTCACTTGAGCCAGACCTCTACCACTCTAATGAAAGTCTTTTAGTGATGAATTTTTCTCCTGTTTTCATTTGTTTGAAATGTTTTTTTTTTTTTTTTTTGGGTCCGGTCGTGGGGCCTGAACTCTGGGCCTGGGCTCTGTCCCTCAGCTCTTCAGCTCAAGGCTA
>NW_012267286.1:11731748-11760058 GCF_000151885.1 Dipodomys ordii
GCTTTTTTCTTTTTGTTTATGTGGTGCTGAGGAATCGAACCCAGGGCCTTGAGCATGCAAGGCAAGCGCTCTACCACTGAGCCACCTTCCCAGCCCTGTTTGAAATGTTTTTATCTTGAGCACTTTTTGGAAAAGTAATGTACAACTGAAGTTAACAAGTTTTTTTTTTTTGTAATTATTTTAAAGATGGTATTCCAGTAGTTTTTGGTTCCTCTTGCTGCTGTTAAGAAATAAACAGGAAGTGTAACTGGTCTGTGGATAATCTTATCACTGGATTTTAAGGGTTTTTTTTATTTTTTGTTTTGCTGCTGTTTGGTTTTTGGTGGTAGTCCTAGGGTTTGAACTCAGAGACTCATACCCCTAGCATGCCCCTGGCCCTCACTAATTCTCTCATGTAAATGTGTCTCTCTTAAAAAGTTGCCGGTTTCACTATATGACAAAAGTACAATTGTAAAGAACTGGTAGTTTCAGTTAATAACTTCTAAGTTTCTTAACATCTTACTGCTGAGTGGCAATCAGTGTTATATAAACAGCTGATTACCGAAGGTCATTTACAGAGGTCCTATGGCAAACTTTTTGAAGGACACAACTGTATAACTTCCTCTCACAATCTCATGTATGTTCCTGGATGTAAACAAGCACAGTATACTTTTATCTTTGTGCAGCACTGTTGGAAATAATCATGAAAAATGGAAGCACTGCTGGAAGCAGCCCTCATTGCCGAAAACCAGCAGGTAGTGGTGATCAGAGCAAGCCTAACTGCACCAAGGACAGCACATCGAGTAGTGGTGAGAGCGGAAAAGGCTATACCAAAGACCAAGTGGATGGAGTGCTCAGGTAGGCACCAGTGTGACTCATGTCTCCATGGAGGCTGATAGCCATAGAATTAATAGAACAGACATGGAGGGATTAACTATGGTGTTTCTTGGGTTCATATGGGTAAAAAAAAAATCAGCCTGTAAAGTATTTTAACTATATGGAAAGTTCCATTTTTAAAAAAATGAACTATAAATCACAAAAGTTCTTTGAAATACATTTTCAAGAGAAAAAGTATTTGAACTTTTGGCACAATAGATTGTTTACACCATCGTATTGAAAAGGAGATGAGTAATTGTATTGTCTTCTACATGGATGAAAGTGGGAAAATTCATGAAAGGAAAACTGAGGATAATTGGAACAGTGTTTTTAATTTCCTACTTAAAGTAATAAAGGATATCCTATTTCTATTCTTTTTCTAGACCGCCTTTATAGATGTGCAACTGTCATATTGCCCTCCTTTTTTGAATGTTTCCCTCTTATTATTCTCTCTGCTTCAGGCTATTTTAGTCTTACATCATGACACACTTCTACTGAAAGCAGAGGATTGGATAGAGTTGAAAAATTATGAACTGGGTTTTAGAGTTCTGGCCGTACTCATAAATAAAAACTGTTTTCTGGAAGTAAAATGAACCTCTTGAGTAGGAAACATTGGAAAACAGACTGTTTTGTTTTTTCTACAGCTTAAGGACATTGTATTGATGATATACAGATGTTCTCCTAGGGAAACTAAAAATGGAGGAGTCTGAGCAGTGATTAACCCAGTAGTCCTGATAGGAGTGAACTAAACTGGATACTGAACTAGCTTAAGAGAGAGATGGTTAAAACTAATCAGACTAAGTCTTTCGCTTTTGCCCCTTTCCTGTTTCTCGTTTAATTTTATTTCTTTTCTCACCCCTTTTCCTCCACTGTTACTGTTTACATATTGTAATTGTACTTCAAATGTATGTGGAGGTGCCAGTTTTAAAACTATCAATTTATTTGTATTTTGGCTTTTTTTCTTTATGTTTAATTGCAAATGTTAATTTTAACACTATCTGAACATGATCATAATAAAAATAAAAAGATTTCATTTTCTCCTGTTAGTGAAGCACTTTGAAAGTATAAATAAAACTACTAATCATTTTCACTATCATAGTACTGTTTCAGATGAGACTGAATACATGAGAACAAGCAAGAAATTTTTCTTTGGATTTCTTTCAGAAAAGCTATAGCAAGCATGGTACCAAAATACAACTGGGAACCTCATCTGAAACAAATTGCATTTTCTAATAAACATTCTCAGTGGATGAGCCAAATAAAATTAATTGTATTATTATATAACTTTTCCTAAAAAGACTAGAATCAACCATATTTTGAAAGTTTTGGAGAATAATGTTTTGTTTTGTTTTTTAAAAACTAGGGTTATTTTACTAAACCCTTATTTTCTTCATTTTGTCCATCCTATTCCTGGGTATAGACAGAGAGAGGAATAACCCAAAAGTGTGGTAGAAATATGCAAGGGAGAACAGTATTATCTCTTCATTTTAGCATTTATTGCCCAGAAGACCTGGCCTTAGGCAGGGGGACATTTTGAGAAAGGAAGATGAAAAAATAAGTGGGTATAAATACATTCTGTGTATTACTACAGTTGAACAGATGGAGATATAAAACATTGGGAGGGCTTCTGTCTGCTGGCTGGAGACAAAGTTGTTTTCTTGGAATTAGAAGAGATGAAAGCAAGAGGAGAGTAGTGAAAGTATGGAACTTTGCAGAAGAGAGGAGGAAGTGGAATAGAAAGATTTCCAGTTTAGCCTTAAGGGCCCAGCCCTATTTAAGACCCTGAATCCATTATGGATAAAGAATTACTTTAATAGTATATCTGTATTAAAGATTCTCTAAGTCAATAGTTATATTACATTTTAAAGTTTTATATATGTGTGTATCTATGTATATACATACATGTATATATATATATATATATATATATATATATTCCTTCTGGGACCAATTATGATTGGAACGTAACTCAAAATCTTTAAGCCACTAGCTTCTATGTAAGAGGTGCCCAGTTGAATCACAGGCTACTTATTCATGATTCATGGAGCAGATTAGCAGCCAAGATGTACATGTATCATGCTTTTGTTTTTTGTTTTACCTATACACAAGGGACTTCTCTCAAGAAAGCATGTTATCTTGTTGGTTAGCATGATTATGCAAACAAGTTGCCCAGTGACAATTTGGCTCAACGGGGAGAAGCCATGCAATAATACCACACCCATTGCATAAGTAAGAGCTTGCTTACAGTAAGATTAAAGAAAAATTGTGCAACTTAGCAAACTAACATACTGTGAAACTGAGTTGAAATATAGTAAAATACTTTATTTGAAGATAGTTTTAATATATCACTGGAAAATACCAGCGATTAAAAAATAAGAGCACAAGAAATCACTAACTAGGCTATTATATTTATCATCAAGGATATTACTGTTAAATTTTTAACTAATCTGAACTTATGGGGATTTGAATTATGATTTGATTTAAGTTCTAATTCTAACATAAAAAGAAGAGAAATCATTGTGCTAAAGTCATAAGAGAAATAATCCTTTGTCTCATAAATTTCTAAGTGTTAAACACCTGTTAAGTCTGATGATGTCTGTTTAAATAATCAGCTGTTGCGCATGGGATAAAAAGCAAATTGAAAGAGACTTCTCTCCTGAATACTATGCCTTCATGCATGTAAAAGAAGACAAGAAGTGTGGACCTGACATAGCTTATTCATTATTGAGTTCCAGACAGGTGTTTCTGGTCTTGTACAACATTTTTCTTCAGTGATTGGTCATGGGTTCCACCTGCTACTGCCCCCCTACCTCCTTATTTCGTTTTATAGTTCTGGACCAAGGTTGAGGGACTGTATCTGTTGATGGCCTTTTTGCTGGCAGAGCTCCCAAGCACTGCAGACAGAGTATCCTGTGGCAGAGGACAAGGAGCACACACATAAGTGAATTATCCCTTCAAAACAGCTTTCTTTAAAAAATTACTTGGAAAGGCTGAAGGTTTGACTCTTACAGAAAAAAAAAATAGACTTTGAAAAGTGACAAATGCATATATCACCAGTGAAAAGGAGCCCGATGCATGACAGTATAGAGTAGATGTATGTCTCTTTCAGGTATGACATATTAGGCAAATGACTTCTCATTTGGAGCCTTACTTGAAATATATCATCTTAGCCTAACCACTTGTGGTGATGATTTTATGTCTCTACTAACTTCTCAAGAACTTTTCCTCGAATATGTCATGAAAAGTTGGGAGCAGGGATAATAGGGCAGAGCTGAATGCAGCTAGGAATCAGCGCAGTATTTGTTTTTCTTGTGTACTCTTTATTCTCTCTGTGGCAGCTCTTAGCTTTATCACCCAAACTAGAGCATTGAGAACTCCACATGGTCTTCCCTATGCTATTTAGCAACCCTTCCCTTACCTAGCATTTTCCATTGCCTGACCTTTCGTGTTGAGGAGATATCAATAAAAAAAAAATTTAGAAGTGCAGTATGGAATATCATTGAATATTGTACACATTCAGATCAAACAATGGCTTACGGAGTGTTTATCAGTGCTTTTTCTTTTTAAGACATTTCTTTTTAAGAAATGTCTTCAGTGTTTGTGGCATTGTTCTTTGTTTCTTTGTCTTCTAGTATATTTTGTTTCTGCTCTATTCCAAGTGACTCTTGGTGCCAAGTACATTTTTTTTACTATGACACTTATCACCTTAGATCTGAACATGCCCTTTCAGAACCTCACCATTTTTGCTGTCAAATTGAAACAGTTATCCATCCATTCCTGCTGCCCATCAGTCTGTCCATCTATCTGTTTACCTATGGTGAACAAGATGTAACATCTACCTCAGACAGACTTTAATCCAAGGAGAAATCAGACCAAAAACAAAAGCCAAAAAGCCAGCAAAGCCCTCTGAACTCAAAGCATATAAGGAGTGTGCCAAACGTAGGGATTTGGATACTTGGGGAAAAGAAGAGTTAAGCTGATTTCTGAAAAGGGTGTAGAAACTAGGTAAGCAAGACAAGAGGCAGAAAAGGAGCTTCTGGTCATCGATTTGCAAGCATTTAGGGAACGGTGCCTGTGTAAAGTGCTGATTGTAAGAAGGAAATGGGAAGGAGAGGAGAGAGGTCACTGAAGTATGGCACATACCTTTTCTCCTATGTTCTGGTTCTGAGACAACAAGATTTTCAAATCAAACAGATCTGAATTTCCATGAGGCTTCTCTGATGACTCTATTTCAAATACTAGCTTTACTCTTCCATTCTCCATTTCCCCTTCGTCACTTGATTTTTCTCCAAATATTATTCACCATGTGATGTCTTTGCATTTAACGTATATATTGATTGTTTGTCCCCCTCTCAAGTGTAAATTTAGTGTGATTAATGTTTTTCTTTTTACTGCTTTATTCATCATGATAGCATCTGAAATTGTGCCCAGCACTGTTTAGATGGTCAGTATGTCTTACTGAAGAAATAAGTCCTGATTCCCGTTTGTTACTTGATTTTATGGTAGGCGCAATTTATGCAACCATTCTAAGCCTTTTGTTTTCTCACTGGTTAATTAGGTATAATAATACCTATCCAATAAGGAACAAATGAAGTATTTTGTGTAAAAAAAGATAACATAATTCTTTAGAGTCTTTTATGTGAAATCCTTGTAGCCAAATGTGGTTTGGAATTTAGAATTCTTCCTCTTCATTTAGAATAAAATTAAACATTATATAGTATCTAGCAGGGTATGGGGCAGCAAGCAGTCTATAGCATTTTGGCAGCAAAACATAAAAATATTCACACAAATGTGATAAAAGTTCTGTAGTAGTTTTTCATCCTTTCAAGTAGGTCTTAGCCTCTAAAAGAATTTAAGCCAGGTTTAGAATAACTAATTTTTCAGAGCTTTATGGGTATTGAATATGGACATGGGATTCTGGGCCTATACCTAATACAGATGATTTAGGAATTCTCTAAGTAACTTCCCATGCCCTCCCCTCCTTTCTTCCTTTATGTCACATACTTTATTAGTATACCTAGCAGAATGAGTCTCTAAAGATGGAAATTCTGTTTGTTTGCTGATACAGCTCATAGGTCTAGCTCACTGGGGCATTTTGGTGGTCAGTAAGTACTATTGAATAAAGGAAATGTTTCTGTTTTTAAGCAAAATTGACTCATGTTAATTTTAAATATCTAAAGTAGGAAAAATCCAATATTCTTGTATTACTAATAATAGAGGATATGACAGAGTTTTGTTGATGTGATTATAAGAAAATGGCTGTATACGTCTATAATTTTGTATAAAGCCTCATTTTTTTCACCCTGTCTATAAAGCATACAATGAATGCTTTCACTGTAAAGGGAGAGGTAAGACTCAAGATATTTACTGTGAACTTGTATGTGCTAAGTACCGTGGTGGTTAATAGGTTTAGGGTTTTTTATTTTTAATCCATCTTGTCTCTACTATGCCCCTACTCCCCCTTTCCATTGTCCCAGATTAAGTCCACGTGATGCATACACTCCACTACTTAGCTGCTCTTCTGCCTGTATGTCATGCTTTATATAATGCTACACAATTGAAAAAATTATTAGAAAGTAATAGATATACATTTTTAGCCATGACATTAGTTTTGAAGAGTTTGGGGATTTATTTTATTCACTTCTGTACTATACGGTTCTTTTTCTTTTGTGCTCGGTCTAGAGCTTGACCTTAGGGGCCTGTGTGCAGTTCCTTAGCTCAAAGCAATCACTCTACAACTTGAGCCATAGCTCCACTTGTGGCTTTTTGGTGGTAAGTGGAGAAAAGAGTCTCATGGACTTTACTGCTAGGATTGACTTTGAACGGTAATACTCAGATCTCAGCCTCCTGAATAGCTAGGATCACAGGCATGAGGCACCAGTGCCTGGCTTTATATAATTGTTCTTACACTCCTGTTTTACTTATAGTGAATGTACAATCTTAATCTGCAATTATTATAAGCCTTATTTCTCTGTGGTTGTGATAATTGAACTAAGGACATTTTCATAGCTTATTCCTCTTAGACTGGGAAGTGGTAGAAGCAATAGTCTATGGCCAAAAGAGAGAATAAAGCAATTAAGCCTTAGAGGAATAAGCCATCATTAGATTTTGAGATATAATGCACAAATAGTTCTTTGTACTATTTTAATAAGTTAGAAATTAGAGACATTATTTGACCTTCTTCCTCAGAATTTACATATAACACACTTGCTTTTTTCACAGCATAAACAAATGTAAAAACTACTATGAAGTACTTGGAGTTACAAAAGATGCTGGTGATGAAGATTTGAAAAGAGCTTATAGAAAGCTTGCTTTGAAGTTTCATCCAGATAAAAACCATGCACCTGGAGCAACAGATGCTTTTAAAAGTAAAGTAAACTTTTAAAACAACTCCTTTCTTTTTTTTTTTTTTAAGAATTTACCTTACAGTGTTTTTCAGAATAGTGAATTCTGGTTTTGGACTGATGCATTTAGAAAATAGCAAGGGTCTGAAAAATCAATTAAGGTAGAATTTTAATTCTAAAACCCAGAGCCAAGCAAATGCAATTTGGTTGCACAACAGCAAGAGGCCTGTTTGACATAGTCTTAAGCAGCCCAGCAGGTAGGTGCTGGCTTGCTTGTGCCTGTTTTAGCACATTTCCCTGTGGTTGAGGTCAACTGAAAGTAGTATGCGCTTTTTATGAGATTGCTTCTGTTTTGTTTTCAGTACTGTGGTTTAAACTCAGTGCCTTGCACTTGCTAGGCAGACATCTTATTACTTGAGCCACAGTTTTCTTATATTTCTATTAAACCTGGAGAGTGCTTACATTCTTTATATGTGTTTTTAGCTACCATGGTTTTCTCTTAAATAGTTTCTCTTGCTTATACTTTATTTTCTTTCTTAATGATCTTCAACGTGTTTTTTTTTTGCCGATGTAGTAAATTAAGGTCAGACACCTGATTGTATAATTTCATATTTCCTTACAATTTATTTGTACAGTTAACTTGGAATTCATACTAAAATACTTGAATTTGTGATCATCTTGTAAGTTTGACATTCATAGAGGCCAGTATGCAGTGTTTTTAATGTTAGGGTTTTAGAATAAGAGGAAAGAGATGCTCATTTTTAAAATGTTTCAAAAAGATATAAAAGACTCAATTGGGTCTTCCTTAAAATATTCAAATTATTTACAAAACAATTTAAAATTTTTATTGTTATTATTAAGGTGTTGTACAGAGGGCCTACCATTTCATAAGTCAGGTAATGAATACATTTGTGGGTTTTTTTGGACAATGTCACCCCTTTCTTTACTTTCCCCCTCCCATCCCTGCCCCTAAAGTTACATAGGTCATTTTCCACCCAGTGTAGACTAAATAGCACGATGCATTTGTTCACCCTTCCTCCGTCCCTCCCTTTCTGTGCTCTTTTCACACCCTCACAAGAAGAAAACAAAGCAAAAGTAAAATAACCACCACTATAATACCAACAACAATTACAACAACAGAAAAAACATGTTTTCATTTCCTGGAGTTTGTTTCAATAAATAGTATTTTAAATGTTTAGAGAAGTTATGTCTTTGTGTTCCTCCCCTAAGGGTATCCTCCTTTAGTCTGGTTGTTTATGTGTGAATGCCTAGAGTCCTGTATAGGTAGTTTTATTTTTGCAGGAAGTTGCCAAGGAAAATACATTAGGGAATCACTACTATATTCCAATAAAGGCCTTGCTGAAACTGTGCAGCTGAAAGTGAAACACCACTTAGCAGAGGCTCCTCAGTTTACGTTGAAAGTGATATGTTGAGAGTGTAGGAAAAGCTACTGAAGTCCAAACATGTCAGCTTACAAATCACATTTCTCTCAGTTTGTTGCATGAAGAAGGTATCCAGAAAACAAGGTTATTATTTTTTGTTATTTAAATCTATACCTTTTCTGTTATTAACAAAGGTAATATAGACACTACTTAAGTAAATTTCCAATGCAATTGTACACAAGTTGGAAAGTGATAAAATGTTCTAGTAGAATAGGTGTTTAATTTGTTTCATTATTGGTGCATAGTTTCTATGAAGAATTTTTTATCCCCCCCCGAAGAATTTTACATTTTATTTAAACTTTAGTAAATGCAACATGTTTTTCATCTGTGCAGCCAGAGAAAAACTAGAAAAGTAACATTTTCAACAGCTATTTTATTGGCATACATTCCCCTCAAAGGTAAAAGTTTCATGTTATGAATGAAGAACATTTAGTTTTTTGGTGTCTTAAAAATATTTTAAAATATTTGGCAGTGGGTTATTTTCATGTTTATATCTGCGAGGTGCTTTCAATGTGAATTTTTCATTAATGTTAAAATGTTACATTGCTGGATTGAAAGCATGTAGCTAGCATTGGTCTGGGACTAACACTGGATGTTAGTATTTCTTATTTCTATTTTGTATTTTGAAGAGGAGCACAGCCCCACAAGCTCACTAGACACTTTATGTGATTTTACAAAGATGGTTGTATTTTAAGTACAGTCATTTAGAGTTTAATGCTCTGCTTTGTAAATAAGAGACAACACTTATCAACATGTTTGGTGGTTATTTATCTCTAGAGGAGCAGCTCATATTATTTAATACACAAGAGGTTATCTGTAAGTCAGAATGCTAATTTATTAGTTCCAAAGAGGATCAGAATTGGGAACTATGAGCCACATTTCACCGGGGAGAAACTAGGTAGTAAAACCTGAGTTGTAGGCCAAGAATAGTTGTACACACCTTGATATCTCAGTTATTTGGGAGGCTGAAGCCAGAGGATTTCAAGTTTGAGACTGTCTCAAAAAGAAATAAAACAAAAGAATCTAAGCTATAACTCATTGTCCCAGTGAACAGATATAATCAGGAAATATTACAAGCTGGTGTCATTAGGACAAAAATGACAAGCTTTATTCCTTCAACATGTAAGATTTTTTTCATGTTTTCTGAATCATCATTTGTTGTTGTTGTTGTTGGTCATGGGGCTTGAACTCTGGGCCTGGACGCTGTCCCTCAGCTCTTCAGCTCAAGGCTAGCGCTCTACCACTTGAGCCAGTTCTGGGTTTTTGTGGTTTTGTTTTTGTTTTTTTAAATTCTTGGTTATCCTTGACTCTCTTATTTTTATTTTATTCTTTGGGTTGGTTGTGGGGTCTGAACTCTGGGCCTGGATGGACACTGTCCCTCAGCTCTTCAGCTCAGTGCCCCCAAGGGCATGGCCCTAATGCCCTTCTTCCAGTTAAGCCACACCTCCTACCCTCGACTGCCTCCCAATACTGCTGTCCTTTTATGGATCCATCAAGGGACTAATCCAATAATTAGAACAGAACCCTCCTGATCTAGAGATCTCTGCAAATGCCCTCAAAAACATACTAGAAAATAGGCCTTACTAGTCTTGTTAGGCATTTTTCAACACATTTACAGTTGAGATTAACCATCAGGGTGGTGTTCAAAGTGGCAAGGTAGAGTGTTAGAACGTTGAGTACCATCCAGAGGTAACAAAGGCATATCTTCTTGGTGTCAGCGGAGTACAGACAGCAGTAATGACATCCCTTCTCCTAGCCGAGGAGACCTGAGTGAAGTCTTGCCTGGCGGTAGTAAGGATTCCCAGGCTCATCCCTGCTTGGGATTCATCAGCCAAAGGAGGACCCTGAATGTACATCTCCACCGAGAAGTAATGAGGTAGTTTTTCCTCTGTTCTCCTGGAATGAATAGTGTTGGGGGCAGAAGTTGAACTAAAGAATTGACTAAAAGCCGGAGTCTCATAATAATCAAAATACCAAGTTTCAATTGAATCGCCTGTTCACACACCTAAGACCCGGCATCTCAACCAAGGTGAATTTAAAAAGTCAGTACTTAATTGCATATACGATGATAGAAAAGTTAGCATTTCCCAGCAAAGATTTTAAAGTACCTATTACAAAAGTTTAGTGACCAATTACAAATATATTAGCTAGAGAATTAGAGTCTCAGCAAAGTCTAGCAGAGAATGAAAGGCATACAAAATGTGAAAACATTCCAACTCAAAAATTGAAAATAACCATCAGCGATAAACAGAAGAGAACAAATGGTTAGAGGAAAGAAATAAGGAGCTAGAAAATAGAAAAGTAGACATTATCCTCTCGGAGTAGCATAGAAAATACACCAGAAACAAGAGGGCAGAACAGAAGACCTAATATTTAGGTTATGCTTCTGAAAGGAGGAGAAAGAGAGCTATTATTAGGTAGGAAGTTGAATGACTCCAAACAGATGACCCCCCAAAATGAACAGTCTTCTCATTATTGAAGACCCAAAAATCACCTGGAGTTAAGGGGTGTCAGTGTCTCTCTCAACGAATATGACCTTCAGATCTAGTAAACATTTATGGAACACTAACAATAACAGTAAATTACAAATTCAGGTGCTTATAGAATATACACAAAGGTAGACCATCCCCAGGTCATAATTATATGCAATTATATGAATGTTTTCTTTGACTACAATGAAATAAAGTAAAAGTAAAAATGAAGGGGTGCTAAAGGCTCATGCCTATAAAACGAGCTGCTTGGAGGAGGAGGAGGCTGGGATTGTAGTTGGAAGCTAGCCCAGGCAAGAAAGTCAATGAGACTTTTATCTCCAATTAAGCACCAAAAAAAGCCAAAAGTGGAGCTGTGGCTCAAGTACTAGAACAATCGCTTTGAGCAACAAAGCTCAAGGACAGTGCGTAGGTCCTGAGTTCAAGCCTCAAGACTGACACAAGCACATACACACAAATCAAACAACAGAAAAACCATAGGAAGATCTATGGGTCAAAGAGGATGTGGCAAAAGCCAAAGCCAAAACCAACTTTAAAATTTGTGTGGAACTGCGGCTGGAAAAGTAGATCAAGCAAGCAAGCCTCAGCTCAAACCCTGGTCTTGGCAAAAAGAAAAAATACATGGAACTGAATAAAAGTGAAAATATATCCAAATTTGAGAGGACCAGCTAGAGTAATACTGAAGGGAAACTTACAACTCTAATAGAGAAGAGAAACAGCTTCAAATCAGTTTTCTTTTTTTTTTGGGTCCGGTCGTGGGGCTTGAACTCTGGGCCTAGGCGCTGTCCCTCAGCTCTTCAGCTCAAGGTTAGCACTCTACCCCTTGAGCCACAGCGCCACTTGCGGCTTTTTTTCCTGCTTATGTGGTACTGAGGAATCGACCCCAGGGCCTCATGCATGCACTGAGCCACCTTCCCAGCCCCTCAAATCAGTTTTCTATGCTTCTACTTCACATATAGGGAAAAAGAAAAGCAAACCGTCACAAGAAGAAAGAGTTCAGGCCTATGACCAACAAAAAGAAAAAGCAAGAGAGCCAGTAAAATTGGAAATAAAATAATAATAGTAAGCACCAATGTATCGAAAACTAGTTTTTTTAAAAAAAAAGATTAATAAGATTGGCAGCCTGACAAAGAAAAAAAAGCTAGAGTGACCATTACCATTAGATATCATCCAAAGGAGAGACTGAGAATACTGTGAACAGTTCCACATAAAAATTAACATTTCTAGGCTACATATGGTGGATCAATTCTAAAACAAAAAAGAAAAATCACAAATGGACTTCTCTGAAATAAATACGTGAATATTGTATAGAACTGCTTAGTAAATTAATATAATTATGAAACCCCAAATAGAAATTTCCAGGCTCAGATGAATTTACTGTGCGATTTTCTACCAACACTCCTTTTTTTTTTTGTTGACGCAGGGTCTCACTGTGTAGCCAAAGCTGGTCTCAAACCCACAGTCAACCTACCTCAGCCTCCTAAATCCTGGATTAAGGTCATGAACCACCATGTCTGGCTTTTACCAAACTTTTAGAGAACTAAAAGCATTTTTTCATACATTGTGCCCAGACTGAGCTGTTCTTTCATTTTATTTGGAACGATTCATTTTCTTTAAGGCAGGGACCCTGGTGAGAGTGGAGACTGATGGTATTTATTTTCTCCACAATGTCTAGGAGTCCATCTGGAGTTTTTTTCTTTGAGATATAACTCAACACATTTCCCAGGTTAGTCTGGCCCTGAACTTGGGATCCTTGCTTCCACAGTAGCCTCCTTACTTCTGGGATTACAGGTGCCAACCACCAGGTCTGGTTTCATTTGGGTTTTGAGTAGACAGTCCTCGGTTTTCCTGTCTCAGTTAGCTGTTTCATAGTATTTATTCATAAAAATTCTACTCATCAAGTCCCAAGTCCAAAAGCAATAACAATACATGGGTTTCCAGAGTATCTTCAGGAGACAATTCAAAACAGCTGTAATGCTTTACATATAAAAGCAGGAACTTTTATTCCCATACTGATGTTTCTAACAATCATTTCATAGATACAGCTGGTATCTTATACTAGATTGCAAACCTCTTGCAATAAATACAGGTTATTTAAAAATGCTTTTGGCTCCCCTGTGGTGGCTGCCATAGGTACTGTTCAAGCAAATAGATGCTCATTAGGTAGTTGTTTTTAGATGACTGCATATTACATTGAAATTAATTTTACACAGACATTGTAGGGGAACCTTTTTTCGTGTCACAGTAACTTGAAACTAGAATTCAAAGAGCTTTCAGGTATTCCATGAACCTTGTTTTATGAAATGTTAGTAAATGATTCATCTACCAGGGGATGCCTCAAATGGCTTTTCAGATTGTGTGTGTGTGTGTGTGTGTGTGTGTGTGTGTGTGTGTGTGTGTGGTAATGGAACCCAATGGCTAGGGGAGTTTTACATTTATAATGTTACTTTTGTGTAAAACCTGAGCTAGAGGTCAAAATGATATACTTACTCAAAATGATACACTTGTCAAGGTATTAACATATACCTAAAAATGAAGCATAGCAACCCATCTCTGCTAACACTGAGTGTCCAGTAGTAATATAAGTTTTAGGATTTAATGTTAATATACTATTGTCTGGTTTTTTCCTACCAGCCCCTCCCCCCGCTTTTTCCTTTTTGGGGGGACTGTCATGGGGCCTGGGCACTGTCCACTCAAGGGTAGTGGTCTACCATTTTGAGCCACAGTGCCATTTCTGGCTCTCTGGAGATAAGAGTTTTATGGCCTTTCCTGCCCCAGCTGGATTTGAACCCCTATCCTCAGATCTCAGCCTCCTGAGTAGTTAGGATTACATATGTAAGCCATCAGCACCCGGCTGGCCACTCTTTTTCATTCAGACAGGTTCTCACTGTATAGCCACAGCTGAGCTCAAACCCATAGTCCTCCTGCACAAGTTCAGGCTAGTGTAGCCTGGACAACATATCAAGACACTGTCTCTAAGAAAGACTCCAGACTCAATGCCAGACTCCTAGACATTGCAGAGAAAATACCAATACTGTGTCCACTCTCATCAAATTGAATGCCTTAAGGAAAATGAATCATTTCCAAATGGAATGAAAGACCAGCTCACTCTGGGCGGAAAAAAAGGTTTCTGCTGTAGGTTTTATGGAGTAATGGGAGTGTACATGACCTACTGAGAAGTATTTGACTTGAACAATACTTACTTAGCCCGTTGAGCCCTTCAGGTCTTCATCTGTACAGTGGGAGTAGTAATGAATAATGTAATAAAGGATTTAATGCAGAAACAGTAACTACTCAGTAAGGGGGAAATACTGTTGTTATTGGTTTGAACAATCACCTCACCTGCCCTGGGTTTTTTTTTGTTTTGTTTTACTTTGGTTTTTTTTTTTTTGATAGTTTTTCACTTGGTAGCCCTAGCAGCCAGCTTTGAATTTATAATCCTGCTTAGCCTCCCAAGTGCTGGGATTATAGGCATGCTTGGCTTGAGATTTGAACAGAAAGAAGGAAGTAGGGTTTTAGAGGGTGGAGCACAATTTTAATAAAAGATAGTTGAGACTTGCTGGGCTAGTATAAGAAGTTATGTTGAGGACTGGGGACAGAGCTCAAGAGGTAGAGCACCGGCCTCGGTACAGTGGTGAGGCCCAGAGTTTAGTTCCTAGTACTGAAGAAACAAAAAACAAACACAAAAAACTCTAAAGTATACAGTGGCCAATAATAGAATAAAACCAATAGTAATTTTTTAATATTCCATTATTTTCTAAAGTCACAGACAACTTTTAATCTTCACAATGATAGTTATTATCTTAATCTGCATTGCTTATGAACTCTATGATCTTCCACAATAAAACTATTTTTAAGTTTTTTAAATATGTTTTTTATTGTAAAAATAGTGTATAGAGGGGTTACAGTTACAACATGAGTTACATTTCCTATCCAGCCTTGTTACCTCCTTCTTTGTTTATCCCCTACCATCCCTCCCCACACCCCACCCCAAGTTGTAAAGTTCGTTTTCAACATAGTGTCTTGTAGGTCTCATGTTTACAATAGGTCAATCTGTATCCTTGTTTCAGCATTTTGTTATTTCCCTTCCCCTCCCCACATTAGAAAAATATATATACAAGATGCAGGGCACCCACATCAAATACAGTGAAAACGGGTTATACTGGGAAAGAACATACAAAAGAAACAAAAAGAAAAATCACATAGTACATTTTAAATACATTAAAAGAAAACAATAGCAAGAAAGGAAAAAAACAGTTGTGTCCCTATCTTGGGGTTCATTTCACTTAATATTTTTTAAATTATTTTGGAAGGGCAGGTGTCCAATACTTGAAAAGATAGGTATATTTTTTTTCCTTTTAGATATTGAAAGGACAGTCATATCATGCTGTGGTGCATATGTATAAATTCAGTGCCTTTGTTTGAGACAGTACAGTTGCAAGTTGAACGCACTACTGGTCTATAAAGTGAAATGCAGACCAGCCTGGACTCTCAAGACTCAAAATAAAAAATCTAGAAAAAACAAAGAATATTGATACTATAAATGATTGAAAAAAGTACTTATTTTTTAAGAAATTACTATTGTATCATAATTTTCTTGATTGGTTTCAGGTTTTTTTTATTAAGTCATACTGGCTTATTTGGAATAACTTCATAAGATAAAAATTTTGGCTTGCCAATTTTCATTCATTGTTTTTTCAGAGATTGGAAATGCCTATGCTGTTCTAAGTAATCCAGAAAAACGAAAACAGTATGACCTCACCGGCAATGAGGAACAAGCCTGTAATCACCAAAACAATGGCAGATTTAATTTCCACAGAGGTTGTGAAGCTGATATCACTCCAGAAGACTTATTCAATATATTTTTTGGTGGTGGATTTCCTTCAGGTACTTTAATGCTAATTATGAACACTGTGTTTTGTGATGTCAGAGTTTTATAGCCTCCTGTTAGCTGTTTAGAGACTACCTACTTTCCCTCCTTCATTTTTTTTTCTGTAATGATAAGAGAAAAAAGTTAGGGTTATTACTTATAGTCTGACTTTTCCTAGAACATAGTTTCATTAAAAACTGGAGTCCGGATATTTGTTTTTTTTTTTTTTTTGGTCGGTTGTGGGGCTTGAAGTTTGGGCTTAGGCACTGTCCCTCAGCTCTTCAGCTCAAGGCGAGCGCTCTACCACTTGAGCCACAGCGCCACTTCTGGTTTTCTAGTGGTTTTCATTGGAGATAAGAGTCTCACAGAGTTTTCTGCCCAGGCTGGCTTTGAACCAGGATCCTCAGATCTCAGCCTCCTGAGTAGCTAGGATTACAGGCGTGAGCCACCAGTGCCTGGCTGATATTTGGTATTTTTGTCTAAAAGCTGAACAATTTACTTCCAACACAAATGACTCCCAGTAAATATAAGCAACATTCACTATTATTTATGTTGGTTCTTATTAGTGGAATTTCCACTATTTCACTTTGATAGTCAAGGATTTCTGTCTTAACAACAACCCAAAAACTATATAGGAATTAGATGAATTACCATTTCAATTTCTGTAAGATACTGCTACTGGAAATCCAGAAGTATCTTGATCTACAATATCCATTTGATCACTTGTTCTTTGGAGATCTCTGTAAATATTTGATTAATAGCATTCTAGACAACTAATTTATTAGATGGATCTGGAGGTCCTCATCGGTACTCCCATTGAAATGGTAATTCATCTGATTCCTATATAGTTTTTGGGTTGTTGTTAAGACAGAAATCCTTGACTAGACTATCAAAGTGAAATGGTGGAAATTCCACTAATAAGAACCAACATAAGTAATATTGAATGCTGCTTACATTTACTGGGAGTCATTTGTGTTGGAAGTAAATTGTCTTTGAGAGTAAGGAAGTTAAAATGATAGTCCTGGCTTGTTAACAATATTAACTTAAAGTGCTGAGTTAAACATTCAAGATGAGGAGAATCTTTATGAATATGACTTTACCTGCTGGTACTCACTGACTATTGTGAAGAAAGGCTGTAATCATCGATGAGGTATTTTTACCAAAGATCCTTGAAGGAAAAATAGATACACACACACACACACACACACACGAAAATACAACCTTCATTTTGACATATATGAATACATAACTTTCACAGAAAAGTAATCAAAACTAGTAATTTTGGCTGAAACTGTTTTAAGAACAATGAGAAGTCTTTGAGGCAATAGTGAACTTTTCTGTAGTTTATTTGCAGTTTTTTGCTAGTTATAACAGTTTATTTTGCCAGTAATAACCTTCTCTGATTCATCACTTTTGAAAACAACTTGAATGTCCATCTATGATACTTTAGACAGTTTTTTAAAACATGAATTAACCTGCTATCTCTTGATTTCTAGCAATGTTTGTGATTCATTTAAAGGCAAAATCAAACTTTCAGAGCAGTGATCTGATCCAAAGATTGTTATAAAAGAAAAAGAAAACAAAAAAAAAAAAACAAAAAAACTATGCCCAGCACAGGTGACTCACACTTGTCATCCTAACTACTCAGGAAGCTGAGATCTGATAATGTTGGTTCACAGCCAGCCTGGGTAGGAAAGTCCATAAAACTCTTATCTCCAATTAGCCACCAGAAAAAGCTGGAAGAATTGCTGTGACTCCAGTGGTAGAGCACTAGCATTGAGCCAAAGGACCTAAGGGATAGTGCCCAGGCCCTGAGTTCATGTCCCAGTACCAGAAAACAAAAACAAAAAAAATCAAAACTACCAAAAAAGTCTTCATACATGTAAATATTGCTGAAGAATTCCTTCCCTGACTTTCATAAAAAATAAACTTTTGCCACCCCTTTAAAGAATGTAAAGTCTGGGAAGAATCATTCCCAATTTCCATTTACTCATCAATCATAGGAGGAGGCAGTAAATTGCTAAAAATAAACATCTATTATTTTCAGTCATCTTTAAGAAGAGAAAATACATTGTTCTGATTAGAATTATGACACCTCTGATTTAACCTTGCTTCTAATTTTCTAGGTAGTGTGCATTCATTTTCAAATGGCCGTGCTGGCTATAGCCATCAACATCAACATCGACACAGTGGACATGAAAGAGAAGAAGAAAGAGCAGATGTATGTTTGTCATAAGCTTAGAAATTATGAAATGGCCATTTTCTGCTTGAGGAAAGCCATTTGGGTTGTGTGAAAATAGGGAAAGTAGGAAATGCGCTTTCTCTTACCAGAGATTCAGAAGAGACTAGAAAATCCCCTGGGGCTACTGTATGTCCGGGTCAGGATAGGGGTGTTTGGGTAGTATGATAGCCTCAGGTTTGTTATTCTATGATTCTAGTGAAGATCCACTGTGCTATACATACTATGAAGGTTCCTTCTTTTTTAGTCCTAAAGGATATGGAATTATACAGGAAAATTCAAATTAGAAGCAACTTTTGTTCTAATGCAGTAGTATCTAAGTGCCAATAGTAATTGAGTTACATGAGGTGGAAAGGGAACAGGTGCCAGACTAGAAATTAAAAACCTGGGTCCTTGCGTTTCCATCTTCCACCCTCAGATCCCAGATAAAATTAGTTTTGTGATCTGCAGTGTGTTGGTAGTTTCTATGTCTGTGTGAGAGAGAGACAAGGACTTACTCCTTTGTAAAGTGAGGTTGAATTATATCTGGGTTTCAAACATTGGAAAGGAATCACTGTACAATCAGACTTGAAAGCAGTGAAGATGATGATTGAAATGATGATCGCAAATGTCCATTTTTGCCTATAAAAGTATATAATAACCATTGGGTTGTTGACAGCCTACATATAGATTATAGTTTGTTGTTTGATTTTTTTAACAGGGAGGTTTTTCTGTGTTTATCCAGCTGATGCCCATTATTGTATTGATCCTGGTGTCATTATTAAGCCAACTGATGGTCTCTAATCCTCCTTATTCCTTATACCCCAGATCGTAAGTAGCTAAGTGAAGTTTTACAAAAATTAATTTTTGTCCTTTCTTATCTAACTTCTGTGAAAAGGTTTCATGTTCTAAATTTTTTATGTGTACATTTAGTACAAATATAATAAGTTTAAATTTTCAGATTTGTGTTTTTAGTTTACATTTGTTACACTATGAATGACAGAAGTACTGTATTAAATTTGCATTTAATATGTTATGTGTTGACAAGATATAAAAGAAAAATAACTTTAAAACAAAAAGAAAAATAATTGATGTTACATAGATTTGTGTTACTAAGTGGGAAATACTAAGGTCAGGCCAAAACAAAGTTAATTCAACATTTCTTCTCGACAACTTGAATGTTACACAATGTATTTTAGGCTAACATCATATTGGCAATGACTTTATAGTCACTAAAAACAGGCTTAGTCCACAATGAAAGTAAGTTATTTCTTCCAAATAAGACTTTGTTAACTAAAAATTGAGAGAACTTAGTAAGCACGTAGTATTTTCAAAGTGTGGTCTCATGAAATTATGATTTTAAGCAATTTGAGAGAATATAAATATTATTAGTATTATCTTTTAAATAATTTTTGTTACTTCAGTTTGTAGTAGCATGTTAGAATATCCACTTTAATTTTTTAAAAATGGTCTTGTATCTCTTTTGCAGTGGATCAGGGCAAACAATTAAAATGCAGACTGAAAACCTGGGTGTTGTTTATTATGTCAACAAGGACTTTAAAAATGAATATAAAGGAATGTTACTACAAAAGGTAGAAAAAAGTGTAGAAGAAGATTATGTTACTAATATTCGAAATAATTGCTGGAAAGAAAGACAACAAAGTAAGTCTGTCAAATATTTAACATCTTTTAAACTTTTTTAGTCTTTGGGATTGATTACTATAAAATTCCCTTGTCAAAAAATGACTCTGGCATTACCTAGTACATAGTTGGAGCTTAGTACACAAAATTGTTACAGCCAAGCCCTTAAATCAGAGGGCTCCTCATCTACTCAACCATGGAGACAAGCACTTGCCAACAGAAATATTCAAGGGGAAAAATTATGTCTGTTGCAGACTTTTTTTTAACCATTCTGGTTTTTTAAAACAAAAGGAGTAATTTGAAATAAACTGATAGAAGAGAAGGTTAGGAATTGGAGATTTATATTTCAATTTAGGTCCTGTTATTCCGGGTGAGCTTTGTTTTATTAACTCTTAGGATTTCTGGAATGTTTTTGGTGGCGGTGGTTTTTGGTTTTGGTTTTTGGTTTTCTGCCATTCACAGGGCTTGAACTCAGGACCTGGGCACTGTCCCTGGCTTTTATTTCTTTTCTTTTTCTCAAGGCTAGTACTCTACCACTTGAGTCACAGCTCTACTTCTGGGCTTGTGGGGGGGGGGGAGGGCAGGGGGGAGTAATGGGGAGCTCTGAATTAGAGATGTCTTATGGATGACTTTCCTACCCAAGCTGGCTTTGAACAGCGATCCTCAGATCTCAGTCTCCTGAGTAAGCTAGGATTACAGGCATGAGTCACCAGTGTTAACTTTTAGGTTTTGAGAAGTGTATTATTTTACAAGTGTATTATTTATAAGTAATTTTATAAGTATATTATTTGTAAGTAAAATGTAAAGAGTATTATTAATTGAATTGCTAGTCCTAACTCAGCTGATTGAATTGTTACAAATAGAGTATTACATTTTATTTATTTATTTATTTATTGTTGGTCGTGGGGCTTGAACTCTGGGCTTGAGTGCTGTCCCTGGGCTCTTCAGCTCAAGGTAAGCACTCTACCACTTGAGCTACAGCGCCACTTCCAGTTTTCTAGTGGTTTATTGAAGATAAGAGTCTCACAGACTTTCCTGCCCGTGCTGGCTTTGAACCGTGATCCTCAGATCTCAGCCTCCTGAGTAGCTAGGATTACAGGCGTAAGCCACCAACCCCTGGCTCAAGAATATTACATTTTTTACCTGAGTATATATTAAATGTGGTCTCACTGATATATGTAGACCAGGCGGTCTCTATTTTGGCTACTGTCTTCTATAAAGCAGTTGATTCTCCCCCCCTACACCCCTTTTTGATTATATTGTCTCTAAGTACTCCCACTTTTTTTTTTGAAGTAAATTTCAAAATTACTATTGACAAGCAAGTAAGCCGTGAAATGGCTGAGAGGAAGGAACCAAGGCGTTTTCATTTGTGGTTCTCGTATTTGTCATTAGTAACTGTCCTGTCCTCACACTGGAGCACAGAAGCACTTGCTTGTTCAATGAAGGTCACTATTGTGGTTACACAAGCATTTTCCTGTTCCTTCAGTACCACCGTGTGTATTTTTTTATATATAAAATCAGAGCAAGATTTTAAACTTTATGCTTAAGTTTGGGAATTATGTGATACTTAACAAAAGATTAACCACTGCCTGCCTTGAATGACATGTTTTCAGGATGAGGCTTCTGAGCCGTGCTTTTTAACCCATTGTGTTCAAGACTAGGCAGGATTCTAAATCCTTATTTCTTTTTTGTTGTGTGACATACTAGACTTTAGGTAAGGTTTTCATTTAAAGAACAGTTTGCTACTAATAATGGATTTTAATATTGGTACTTGGATTTTTCTTTTTTCATTTAGCCACTTATCAGACATTGAAAATCTTCCATGAAGCATTCTTTTAAATTTAAGCAGCTGGGTGATATGAATTATTAATTAGCAAAAATATTTTTGTTTGATAACAGAAACAGACATGCAGTATGCCGCAAAAGTATACCGTGATGACCGACTCCGAAGAAAGGCAGATGCTCTGAGCATGGACAACTGTAAGGAACTGGAGCGGCTCACCAGTCTCTATAAAGGAGGATGAACTGGAATTCATGTTTATACCTTTTAGTATACTATTTATGGTTTCTGTAAATTTAGTTTCATCATGAGAGCTGAAGAAAAAGATTTGATATTAAAAACTACACTGAGTAGTTGGTTCCTGAAATCTTGGACTGTTTATGACCTACTGGCTTATTTAAGTCATAAGAACTGAAGACTAAAATTATTAATATTTCAGTATGCATCTGCAATTATTTTTCATCTTAAAAGCTTCTATGATTCCTAACTAAAAATGTCTTGAGAGGATTCTCACACCTGTAGCACCAGTTTTAGTGATTTCCCCATTATTTCCTACATCATGTAAATATTTATGAAATGATTGTTTTGTGTACAATACAGGAATTGCCTTTTTATTTAAATTATTTTAGTCTTTGGCTTCATGAGACATTTATTTAAGTTGATGGAATACATGCTGTATGACCAATTACATTTTCCCTGTTAGGTATTGAATATATGGAATTTAAAACAGTGAAACTTTTTCAAACAGAAAGAACAAAAATCCCCAAACTGTTTTAAGTAAAATCTTATAGCATTATCTCCTTAGAAAAAATGATATTTTACATATTACCATTATATTCCAGAATATGTATTGAGATAAGTGAGCTGAGTATGAGTTTGCTCTTTAGTTTCATGAATTGTTAAGCCATAATAGAAACAACATTGCTATACTTATAGATTTTCAAGAAAATATGAAGATAACTAAAAGAGTTGTCAACAGAGAATTATAGTTATGCCATTTGCAATTCCATTAACTAAATCTTAGCCCCAAATGTTTCCTTACCATGCCTTTGAAGGTTGCTAGAATTTATGAAGGAAAGAACTAACTTTCCCCCCATGGAAATTTGCATTCCTTAGTGGCCATTTATGCAGGATTCAAAAGCAAATGGATTCTTCTACAAATAAGTAATGAGAAAATTATATAAGCATACAGCTTTGTGCCTTTCATTGCCGACTCCTAAATAAATAAGTATATTTAATCACTTACTGATCGGAGCATGATTGGTTTGGCCACATGCAAGTGAGCAGTAATAGTGACATAGTAAGGCATCCGTTAAAAAAATCTGTTCTCCAGTGAGCATTTCAGTTAACCTTATAATTAAATCCATAGAATAAATTAGGAAAAAAAAGACTAACAAGTCAAGAGTTTTTGGTGCCTATATATTGGATATGAAACTATTTGATTTCTGTTGTTTAACCGTTGTAGTATTTTAATGTTTTTGCTTCATACAGTGAAGAAACGTTATTTTTGGTAATTTTTTTTTGCAAGTGAGAATATGCTAGGTATAGTGGCTTTGTTTTTTTGTTTAAAGATTTTTTTCTAGGTCTCGTTGATTCATGGAATATGTTGAATAAAACCACAGTAATAATATTCTCTTAAAAATGTTCTCTTCTATCCCCTTTTCCAAGAAAGCCAATAGAAATGCTTAAGTCAGCAGCTGAAACTGAACTTCCTGTCCTAGAAAACCTGGACAGCTTTTCTTCAACCTATATAAGTTTTGTTTATTTAAAAATAAGTTTATAGCATTCTAACTAATTTTGAAAGTTGGTATGTTTCAGAAAGATTTGAATGAAAAAAATTATTCACCTTTCCAGTTTTAATGGGGAATTTGCACTGTTGTGGATACTAACAAAAATTAAACCTATTGACTATTTCTCCTTAAATGCCAGTTTTAAGGGCATAGGTGAACTTGAGTGAAAATAAATACACATCATAATTGCATACCTGGCTTTTGGACAGTATTATGTTTCAGGTTCATTGCTACATCCCATTATATTTCATAATCTATTCTAAGAAACGTGTTTGATGAAATAAAAATGTCAGACTATTGTGAGAAGTGATTGATTGAGTATCTGACAATTTAAGCCACATATAAAGTATGCAAGTAAAGACTGAGTCCTTAATGTCACCTATGTCATGGTGTAATGGCCCAATAAGGATCTGAATTTTAGGTTAAAATTACAAAAGAAGACTTCAGATATCCTGAGATATATGATTCTCATGTTTGCTCTTCTTTAATAAGTTAAAAAACAATCTCAGCATTTTGCTGTTATTTTCAGCTACATGAACTTTAAAGTTTCATTTGTTTAATCACGGCTCAAAGCCCTTGATTTAGCTTATTAACTTAGTTCTCTAACTTGTATTTTGTAAGTCTGGCAGCAGTTCTGTTCATTAATGCATTATATTTTTATCCCCATGCACATACACAACAATACACACAACACATACCACAATGTACAATAAATATACTACACATCGCACAACACTATTATTATTTCTATAAGGGGGAAAAGCAATAGTACCTTTTCTCCTCATCTTTTGATTTCTTTGTTCCCAGATAGACTAGTAGTCAGTAGTCAATCATTTGCACATTTTCAAATTTGATCAAATAAAATAATTGAATCTTCGGTAATGAGAAATTTCAAGTTATTCATTTATTACTGATCTAAGTGGAAAACCATCTTTTGGGAACTGGTTGCATTTGAGTGCCTAAGTGATTCAAACCATTGCATACTTCTGTGTGTGATTTGCAAAGCTTTGGTAGCAGAAAGTGCTGTCCTTAGGTATATGTCTGCCAGGGTATTCAGTTACTCTGCTTCTGTGTCAACTCAGGTGTTCACAAGAACAGGAATGTGGAATGCCAGCCTTTAACTTTAATTGCACTTTCATGCTTAATTTTTCTTCCTGTTCAACTTTTTCCACTAATCTATAAAATAAAGAGAAAAAAAGATGTGATTTCCCTTATATGCTCAATATTTTAAAATGCAGCTTTTTAACATGTGACGTGCTAATGTTACTTACTGTATTCCTATTTCATTTTTTTTTAAAAAATTGTCTGCCTTTTTAAAGCAGTGAAGACCTGAGAACCAAATGAGCCATCTTGTCCGTTAAACAAGTATTATCACATAGGACCAGTGGTTAAAAGAGGAAAATGTGTACATTTATTTAGCATCTCCTGGAGCTTGGGTTCAGTGCTACCTGTATTACTGTCCCTCTTCCTACTGCCTGAAGCAACGAACAGGACCATCTGAGTAGAACTAATTAAAATAAACGATAAATATTAATTTTAATCTTCAAAAAATGGCTAAAACCTCCAGTGGCCACATTGTACTATCTAAAGTTCACAAAATTCCTATAGACTGGTAAAAAACAAAAGAAGTCTTGACAAGTACCTCCAAACTTTTTCAAACAACTAAAAAGTAGACAGAATCTGGGCATGGTAGTAAGACATTTATAATATCAGCACCTGGGAGGCTCAGGCAGATGTGAGTTTGACTCCAGCCTGATAAATAGCAAGACTCTGTATCAAAAATAACAAAAAACAGGGCTGAAGGCATAGCTCTGGTGGTACAGCCTAGCATACGTGAGGTGGTGGGTTCAGTGCCCAGAACTATGCTAAACAAAGTGGGAGGGTGAGGCTCTCAAGGAATTCTTGCACACTCCTTTAATAGACTGGCAGGTGATATGGTCCTAAAGTAGACTTCTTTGGTTTCATTATTATTAAATAGATTCTTCCATATAAATGGAAACATCTTTCCTCAAAACATTAATTTAAAACATACTCCTTATATTAAGGATTATGTGACCATATTTCTTTTGTAAATTTCCCCTTGTGTAACTTTTTCCTGTTATGTGATTCCTTTTATCTGCTGGTGTAGGGGCCAATAGATTTGTGAATATTCTGTGATGTGTCCATGTATAAGTGTATATATATTTTTTCCAGCTAATACCTCAGATGTGTGATTGTTTAATATATACTACTGTATTTGCACAGAGCAGGGCTTCCATTAGTTATTAGCTGTGGGTATTTTTCTGAATTTGAAATCGGTTTAAAGAATTTTATTGGTGTGAATTCTTTGTTGCTTTTTTTTCATGCTTTAATGCAGATATTCCGACTAGAAGGCCCATCTTGACACATAATTATATCATTTTCAATCTAGCAATCTGGAAATATGTAAGGATATGTGTTTCTTGAAATGTTTAGTAAGCTGTTAAAATTGGGGGTGACTGGTTGCTAAACTGTCTGGTAATTTACATAGCAGATGACACCTGGCATGGA
The DNA here is from genome assembly GCF_000151885.1 of Dipodomys ordii. Classification (NCBI taxonomy): domain Eukaryota; kingdom Metazoa; phylum Chordata; class Mammalia; order Rodentia; family Heteromyidae; genus Dipodomys; species Dipodomys ordii. Next base: position 11,757,707 of record NW_012267286.1, read on the forward strand.
TAGAGCAAGTCAGTCACTTCAGCACAAGACTGCACTTTCTATATACTGATACTCAGCTTTGCCATCTGAAGATACCATTAGAATAGTGAGATTTTTCAGCAACACTGAGAAATTTTTAGTCATTACTTTTGAAATGAACTTTTTTAGTTGGCTGACTATAAGAAGAAACATAATTGATGTTTTGTATTTATGTTAAGTGCTTTTTTTTTGCTTTGCTTTTAGTTTAGATTGCTGTGTAAACTCTCCATTTAAAGTTTAATATTTATGTTTTAAAAAGCTACAGGTAATTTTCAAGGTGTGATGGGACTTTAATGGAAGCCTTGTAAAAGATAAACTGATGAAAGAGATATTACTTTGTCTATAGTGCATTAAAGATTATATAATTAGGTTTAAAAATAAAGTGTCTGATTTATAAAATATTTAAGGTTATAGCAGACTTACATAAAATAAAATTTTCTGTGAACTCTTAATGGAAATGCATTTGATTTTTAATGAATGTTCTAATGAATGATTTATGAATTTTTGTCTTTCAGTCTGTAGTTTATCTCGGTATATTAATAAAACAGCTTTGTTCTCATCATAAGATTTGTCTATCATATTTTATACTCTTTTTATTCAACTACTCAAAAAAAACTACGGATGCCTTATATATATCCTAGGTAACGAAGTAGGTGCTGGGAATTAAATAACTGAATAAGATTTTTTGCAACCTATGGAGTTTACATAGCAAAGAAAATAATAGTTACAATCTTGATAAATGTGATAAGAGTATGAGATCATGGATCCAGGCAGACCTAAATAAGTCTGCAAGAGTGGAGGAAGGTTTCTCTGAGAAAATGAGCTTCAAGATGAAACCTCAAAGAGGAGGTAAGTCGGAGTAAAATGAACACCTTAAAATATTTCAGGCAGAGTTTGTTAGGCTGGTGGTCATAACAAAAAAATTCATGGAAATGAGAAAATCAACTAAAGTCATAAACTTTCATTTACCTAGGAGAGACTAAGGCTTCCTCCATTGGTGTGTGACTTTGCCATCCCAGGTGATCTCTGGTGCCACATGGAGTTTGCCACCGGAATCTAGGGAGTGGGAGGCCAGGGATGTGGTTAAATATCTTGTGGTGCACTGTGCAGGCTCCACAGAATTGAGTCCTTCACAGATCCACACCCCAGGCGATTGGAGACTCCTCCCTTTGACTTCAGTTTTCTAATCGTACTAGTTTTGTAAGTCTAATAACCAAGGCACCAAACAAAACACAAAGGCAGTATAGTCTTTAGGAGGTTCAGCAGCAGTCAAGAGCCAGGGAATCTGCCCACAATCTAGAGAACGCTTTGAGGAAAGAGCAGGAACAGGGACTCCCGTGGGCAAGTCAAGAGACTGGAACACCTAGGAACCTGGGGCTTCTGGTTACAAGCAATCTGGTGCATGCTCTTCAGTTTTTCAATATTAAACCTCCAAGTTTCAACAGCAAGGAAAGGTTTTAGGCCAGAGGTGGCTCACGCCTGTAATCCTAACTACTCAGGAGACTGAGGTAAGACGATCAGGGTTCGAAACCAGCCAGGGCAGAAAAGTCCGTGAGGCACTCATCTCCCATTAAGTTTCCCCCCACACACATGCACACACGCATGCACACACACACACACGCATGCACACACACACACGCATGCACACACACACATGCACACACACACATGCACACACACACACATGCACACACACACACATGCACACACACATGCACACACACACGCACACACACACATGCACACACACACATGCACACATACATGCACGCACGCACACATGCACGCACACATACACGCACGCACACACACATACACGCACACACACAAGCACGCACACACACATACACGCACACACACGCACACACATACACACACGCACACACATGCACACACACATACACACACGCACACATACATGCACACACAAGGCCGACGTGGGGCTGTGGTTCAAGTGGTAGAGCGCTAGCCTTGAGCACAAAAAGCTCAGGGACAGTGCCCAGGCCCTGAGTTCAAGACCCGGGACCGATACACACAAAAAGATGTTACGATAAAGGCTCAGGAAAACAAGTGACACGCGTGCATCTTCTTCGTGCCAACCAGGATGCCCTGCAGCACAAACCGTAGCGGCAACTCGGGGGGAAATTCAGAGGAAAGCAACCCCGCGCGCTTCCTCCAGACGGCGGCGCGCAGGCGCAGGCAGCAGCTCGCCTCTGCCCGGAAGGGGCGGGGCGTTCCGAGCCGTCGCGCGCGCTCTCAGTTCCTTCGCGGGGTTTCTCCGGAAGTTCTAGTCACTTGGCCGTGAAAGCGTAACAAATGCTTCCGGGGGCGCCG
>NW_012267286.1:11761405-11799952 GCF_000151885.1 Dipodomys ordii
CCCCCGCGGCCCGACCCCCCGACCCGCGCGCCCGATCCCCTCTGACCCGCGGCCCTGTCCCCCGACCGGGCTGGGGGCGGGAGAGGGGAGAGTCACCGGGAGTTTCTCTTCCAGGCTTGCAAGATTGATCCTGCGAGGGAAAGGGGTTCGTCATGGCGGATGTGAGTTGACACCCCCACCCTAGAGGCCGGGGAGGGCAGGCGGGTTGGAAGAGGTAGACCTGTTTCTCTTTTACTCCTTGTCCCGCTCCCCGTCCCCCCACCCCACCCCGCATTAGTTATTTCCTCGGGGGTCTTTTGTGGGATACCCAAGTCTGAGTGGGTTGTCATGGTCCGGAGTTGCTGTCCGCAGTGGGTGTGGAAGACCTAGAAGGTGCCTGAGGTTGAGAAGAGTGTGTTCTTCTCGTCTCCTAATCCAGTTGGGACAGAAGAGAAACAGTGTATTTGGCACTGGAAATTTGAAACAATAGTTTTCTGACCGTTATGTGGTTCAGTAGGTCAAATGCTCTGAATCATTTTCTTTTTTCAGCAAGTGGTCATACTTGTCTTCATTAGGTTCGTGGTAGCAATCTGAAATGATTCCTAACCCAGATGGCTCTTCTAACAACATGAGTGGTTTGTGTATGTAGGTGTTTAAGATGAGAGCAGAAGATAGAGGCGGTACAAGAAATTATCAGTTGGAGAACAGACTCTGATTCTTTGAAGTAGGGGGTCATAATTGATACCGGAACATGACAACTCCTTTGTATAACTATTTGCAGATAATAAAAATACAGTGCTGGGTAAGAAAAAAAAATTGATACCTGGATTGCCAGTGAAATGCCCATTTAAGAGGTTTTGGTTCTTTACTTCCAGGTTAAATCGTTGACATTTTCATTTGATCTTTAGTCATGTGAAGAAACTGTATCTTAGAAAAGTTAATCAACTTAGTACCATTAGAAATAATGGTAGAGGGTGGGGATGCTCAAGTGGTAGAGCAGTTGCCTGGCAAGTGCAGGGCCCTGACTTCAAAACTTAGTACTGAAAAATAAGTGATTCAGGCTTGTGTTTGGGAGGCTTAGGACTTAAGAGTATAAGGTCACCCTGGCTTACATAGTAGTTCAGGGCCAATGAAGGATACATAGAGAGCCTTTTATCTCTTTTTAAAAAATGGTTAAATGTCTGTTTATGGACATGGAAAAAGCTTAATATATTCTTAAGTGATTACATTAGCCACAGACTGTAAAGCATTATGAAAAGTACAATCTAATTTTTACAGCTAAAATGATTTTGTGTTTCCTATTTCCAGGTATGCTAATAATACATCTCAATAAATTTTACCAGCAGTGTCATGCTGTAAATTCTATGATTATCTCTATTGAACTGATATTGAATCTGAGACTTAGAAGAAAAGGTTAGTTAACTTGCTCCAATTCATACCAGTAAACATCCAAAACAGAAAGATAAAATACAGTAAGAAAAGTTGTGAGTGGTGACTTAACATCCCTAAAAAATAGGATAGGATTAAGAAAGCAGAGAGAGGCATATTAAAAAAAAATTTTTAATACTCTCTTGCAGGACCTAAAGCGATTCCTGTATAAGAAGTTACCAAGGTAAGAAGCTTATTCAGTATATAAAAATTTATATTGTTACAATTATTTAGAATAATTAACAGTTTTATAACATGCTACTTTTATGAGGTATTTTGTTATTCCTCTTTAGACTCATTTGTGTATACTATGCGAAATTAGCATTTTTTAAGTAACATAACCGTGGATATGATAAGTGATGGTCTTCAAATTTGTAGATAACTATCATAGGCCTAAGGAAGGTATGTGATTTGCCTAAGGTTAAACAGCGAATGCATGCTTGAGACTGGAATTCAGATTTTTTAATTATTAAATTCTCTAAAATATACTGTCATAGCAGATAGCTGTATTATACTTTGAAGTTGATAGAGTAATTTTAAGGAGGAAAATTATTAAGAACGTGTCTTAATGGCAGAGTCAACATAATCAAGAACACTAGTTTCAGACGGCTATTCACACTTGAATATCCACAAGACTTCCTTTTGTCTACCATAGTCTATTTACGTACGATTTTAGAAAGGCTCTTGTGTTGTGGTTAACAAACACTTCCCTTCTACAAATTTTACTAGAGGACATGTCCCTTGAATTAAATTCACATTTAGTTTATGACAAGTGCCACTTTTGTCTGCACTCATAACTTTCAAACAATTCGATTTCTGAGAGTTAAGGACATGAAAGAGAGATATAAAACTTGAAGCATCGGAGCTGGGAGGGTGGCTCAGTGATAGAGTGCTCCCCTTGCATGCATGAGGCCCTGGGTTCGATTCCTCAGCACCACAGAAGCAGAAAAAACTGGAAGTGGCACTGTGGCTCAAGTGGTAGAGCGCTAGCCTTGAGCTGAAAACCTGAGGAACAGCCCCCAGCCCAGAGTTAAGGCCCCACGACCAACAAATCAAAACAAAATCCTTAAAGCATGCATTTTCACATTCTAAGATGAAATGGTTCAGAATTCAACTGAATAAATGTTGAGATAATAAAGCAGAATGATTTTGATGAGATCCTTTTTTCTTATTTTCCACATGTGAAACTATATAGAAGGTTGTGGATGTTAGTTTATTTTTATAGTGAGGAAAGAAAAACTTCTTCCTTTGCAGTAAAAGGATTTGAATTCAGAGCCTCATGCTTGTTAGGCAAGAATTCTACAATTTAAGAGACACCTGTTTGTTTTCCCCCTCCAGTACTATGGCTTAATTTCAAGTCCTGGAGAGCTCTTGATTCACTTTTTTTTTCTCACACTCAACTTTTTTGCTCGCTTTTCCACTCATGACCCTCTCTACCACTTTCATCACTTCTGCTTCTTTTTTTAGCTAGTTATCTAGGGATAGCAGTCTCTCAGATGTGTCTTTCTAGACTGCCTCTTGATACCCCTAGCATTTATTACTTTAGCTGTTTTTTAGACAATGTCTTGTACTTGGGCCCAGGCTAGCCTTGGACCCCCATTCTATCTCTCCCTCCCAGGTAGCTGGGATTACAGTGGGGAACATCCTCTTGTTTGGATTTTTGCTTGACTTATTTTTTTGTGCTTTACCTATTAGCTGTGTCTTTACACTGATTACAGATCACTGGAAATTAATTATACTATTTTATAGTTTTATTATTACATATGTTTCTTCTATTTTGAATAGGAAAACTTGAAGTATGTGAATAGCTATTATTGATTTCGTGTTAATGTCATGCTTATTTATAGTCTCTTCCTAAAATTGTCAAATTATAGACAAACTAATTCTAAAAATCAGGAGTAAGATAGTCATAACTGATTTAGAACCATAGAAATGACCTTAAAAGTTGAAACTGCAAAGGAATTTTAGTAATCAGTGGGGGAAAATAACATTTGTCTTCAGATCTTTGAAACTTTTCAAAACATTTAAACTTGGAGTTAACATAGAGGAATGAAAGCTGATACTAATTCTGTGTATTGATGTTGTGAAATAGCTCCTAGATTTCACTTAATGTACATTCTTTATGTCAGTGTCACTTTCTCTGGGACAATTTCATCACAACCATTTTTCTCATTTATGTCAATAAAACTTGTTTACCCTATGTTCTTGTCCTGCCTATTTGAGTAGCTCTAATGTTTAATAAAAATAGTTGAAAATAAATTCTTGTTTCTTCATGATGTTTTATCTTTTAAATGAAAGGGGGAAATCATGTAGGTTGTGCTAATCTGAGAGATAGATTCAATTTAAGAGTATTGTAAAGTTTAGCTACCTGCTTAGTGGTAGACCACTTACCAAACACATGTAAGGTTTTGATCCCTACCACCACAAGAAGAAAAAGAGAAGATATTTGGGAAAATGTAATGGCAGAAAAGGAACTTTTCTTTTTTCATATTGACTGAGTCTATTATAGTTTATTTGTTAGCTTGTGTGCGTGCGTGTGCGTGTGCGTGTGTGTGTGTGTGTGTGTCCGTCCGTCCGTCCGTCCGTCCGTCCGTGTCCTAGGGCTTGAACTTGGGGCTTGGGCACTGTCCCTGAGCTTTTTGGCTTAAGGCTGGTCGTCTTCTACTTAAGCCATACCTCTGCTTCTAGCTCTCAGCCACTTGAGTAGCTGGGAGTACTGGCATGAGCCACTAATATCTGGTGATTAGGATTTTTTTAAAAATTTAATTTCAGCAAACTAACATGTAAATATGAATTGTACAGTTACTGCTTTAAGTTAAAACATTAAGGCAGACACAGGAAGGTGTAAATCCAGGGTATAGTAAGAGCATTAAACAGCTCTGACAGCTGGGTGCCTAGTTACTAAAGTGAGTCTGAGATTTGAGGATCGTGATTCAAAGCCAGCCCGGGCAGGAAAGTCTGTGAAACTCTTGATCTCCACTTAACCACCAGAAAAGCAGACATGGTGCTATGGCTCAAAGTGGTAGAGCATTAGCCTTGAGCTGAAAAACTCAGGAGCAGTGCCCAGGTCCAGAGTTCAAGCCCAGTGACCAACGAAAAAACAAATAAATAAAAATCTCTGAGTTGTGCTTTACAGATAATTAAAAAGGCTTTGTGTAAGTACTAAATTTGGGGGAATATTTCCTCATTGTGGTTGTTAACACATTAAATTCTGAAGTGTATATTTGTTAACCACTAATTTTCCAACTACTTAAACTATTGTGTTTAACTACATTGATGGTTTAGTGCTTAAAGTGCAGTGATAAATTATGTCATTGTCAGTATCCACAATTGAAACCACTACTGTTACTCAGTAAACTTTTTTTTAACATAACTTCTACCAGCCTATGCTTTACAAGCATTATGCAGCTGAGCCTAGACATTAGGTCTTTCTAACTTCACAGCTTTGACATAACTTTTACCAGCATATGCTTTACAAGCATTATGCAGCTGAGCCTAAACATTAGGTCTTTCTAACTTCACAGCTTTGACCATTTCAACCTAATGCTTGTTGTGTAAGTGCAGCCGAGGGCTTTCCTTCTTGCTGTCCAACATGTTGTGATAGCCTAGAATGATCTTCCCACTCTTCTTCTATTACTGGCTGCCATAAGATCTCTGCTGAGATAGCATCTTCTGGGGAAGCCTTCTCTGACCCATCTGCCTGCCTCAATCCCCTCTTTTGTAGCCTCTCATGTTCCCATGGATCTCATAATGGCACTTTCCCACAGCTGTGGCCTTACCTTTGTTATCATGCAATCATTCCGTTGATATGCATTCAGCTTAGATGGTAAATTTTGTCAAGTCAGTGATGGTTTTTGCTTATCAGAGCATCATGAAGTATCAAGTGCTGTAAATACTAGGCACTCAATATTGGAAAGAATGAGAAAAAAGGAAAAAGGTTCTCTCTCTCGCTCTCTCTCTCTCTACACACACACACACACTCACACACTTTTTCTCTGGTTTTCTGTCACTATAACCACTGTCAGTAACCTTGTCTGTTTTTGGCAATCATGGGATTAGCAATTTTAGTGCAAAATAATGATGTTTTTAGATCTTCATCAGTAAACTGTATATCTCTGAAAAGAGTAGTGTCAATCTGCAATATACATTTGTTTCATTTGAGTTACAAAAGCATAATTATAAATAATTGTTATCTGATAGTTTTATAGAAATGTGCATAATAATTCTGAGGAACATTCTTTAAGAAAGTGAAATATTTTATAATATTTAACTTTTTGTCTTCGTAGTGTTGAAGGACTCCATGCTATTGTTGTGTCGGATAGAGATGGAGTACCTGTTATCAAAGGTAAAGCTGAGTACCTGAATGCAAAGACCTTGTTTGCTTTGAGCTAAAAAAGTGTGCATTTACATCTAGATAGTGCAAAAGGCAAGAATATCATCCTTATTTAACAAAGATAGTCATGGTTTTGAAGGAAATGTTTGCTTCTAGAATTTCAGATTCATTAGATTTATTACAGGCCCAGGTTTCTTTTTTTCTTTTTTTTTTGGGTGGGGGCGTCCAGTCGTGGGGCCTGAATTCTGGACCTGGGCGCTGTCCCTCAGCTCTTCAGCTCAAGGCTAGCGCTCTACCACTTAAGCCAGAGCAGCACTTCTGGCTTTCTTTTTGCTTACTACCACTTGAGCCAGAGCAGCTCTTCCGGCTTTCTTTTTGCTTACTACCACTTGAGCCAGAGCAGCACTTCCGGCTTTGTTTTTGCTTATGTGGTTCTGAGGAATCGAACCCAGGGCCTCATGCATGCAAGGCAAGCGCTCTACCACTGAGCCACCTTCCCAGCCCCACAGGCCCAGGTTTCTATTGAACATATTTATGGTATAATATAAACTATCTAGGTTTAATACGGTGTAATATAAACCTATATCTAGGTGATGAAAATGAGCAGATAGTTAGAGAGATACTTGTTATATCCGTGTACCGTTACCTGTGTGTGTGTTGTTTGTATATAAATGTGTATCTTTTAAAGTTAATATTGCAAGTAGTTTTAGGATGGCTCTCTTATTTGGTTCATCATATACTGTTTCACTTTCTTAAATCAATTTTTTAAATGTTTATGTAAGTATATAATATAATGTTTATATAGTTATATAAGGGACTTTCATTTTAACATGTCCATCTTTGCATACATCTTGATTTTAGTCACCCCCTCCATCATTCTTCCTAACTCCCCTCTCTTCCCAAGTCCATCTTATTGTTTCCATGTTCTCTCTTCACACACGTTTATAATGCATTTTGATAATAAGCACATACACATACATTTCCTGTAAGTGCTAGGTATATGTTTATATTTTAGGTCTGGTATCACATATAAGGGAAACCATGTGACTTTTGTCTTCTTGAACCTGGCTTCACTTAATATGATGGATTACAGATTAGGGATATATAGTACTTCATTGTGTATGCATACACATACATATACAAAATTTCTTTATTTCTCAGTTGTAGGGCGTCTGTGCTGTTTCCTAGCTTGGCTATTGTGAATAGTGCTGCAATGACCATGAACATGTAGGTTCCTCTGTTATATCCTGACTTATGTTCCTTTGAACAAATGACTGAAGAGTGGTATTTTAGTATCATAAGATAGTTCTCATTTTAGATTTTTGAGGAACCTGTATACTGATTTCCATAGTGATTACACTAGTTTATATTCCTAACAACAATTTATTCGTGTTCCTTTTTCCCATATCCTTGCCAACATTTGTTGTATGCTTGATGATAGCTGCCCTGGCTAGAGTGAGGTGGTATTTCAGTGTCTTAAAACCTTTTATATTCAGAATTACTTAGTCGACCAGAATCCAATAAGTTTTTGCCTGATTTTCAGCTTTTATTATTGTTAAGTATACATGATATTACAGGATAAATGTAGACTCAGTATATTCATTATTTCCACCTTCTGGTATGATCAACATGGATAGTCTTAGTTATATTGAGATATTGTAACAATTATTATCATGATTAAATAACTTCATTTGGTTTGTCATGCCAGAGATAGAAACTAAAGCCGTTGCACATAATAAGCAAGTATTCTATCACTGAGCTATATTCATGCTCCTAATTACTAAACTTCCGATTTAAATTGATGAGATCCAATGAGTTAGATATCGTGACTTCAATATTGTGAAACCGAATGTTGTGCTTATTTTTAATAAAGATGTCCTTAAACTTGTCTCTATCATCTTTTCAGTATAATTTTTATTTAAATCATTTACTCTTCCAGTGGCTAATGATAATGCTCCCGAACATGCTTTGCGACCTGGTTTCCTCTCTACTTTTGCCCTTGCAACAGACCAAGGGAGCAAACTTGGACTTTCAAAGAATAAAAGCATCATCTGTTACTATAACACCTACCAGGTAAGTTCATAATTATTAGATGATTTGCTTATTTCAGTTACTATTTTTATATCCTTAATGCAAAGCTTTTGTTACAATTCTAAATTTTAACTTTCGAAAGGATGAAAGTTTAAAATTTTAGCCTTGAAATTGATTATGCTAAAATGGGTGATTTTCCTTGTTTCTATGGAAAAGTACTTAAGACACTTCAAAGTAAAGCACATAATATCCTAAGAAGGGTTAGTTAGCTCTCCATTCACTCCAGCAGATGGTGCCGTTACCTGCTGATGAGATTTCAGACAATAGATTCTCAAAGGCCACACTCTTATTGTGGCAGATAAAACATTTTTTTGAGAGTCAGATGACAGACTACTTAAAATTGTTGTTTATTTCGTTTGGAATGCATATATAACAAATGAGGTTTTTATTTGTGAGGAAGAAGTGAATTATTAGATTATCTCTTGATCTCTAGCTACGTGTTCTTAGAAGAATGACATCCTTTTTCTTTTTTCTTTTCTTTTTGTGGGCTTGAACCTGGGCCTGGGCGCTGGCCCTCAGCTCTTCAGCTCAAGGCTAGCACTCTACCACTTGAGCTTGGAGATAAGAGTCTGTCTCAAAGACTTTCCAGTCCGGGCTGGCTTTGAACCGTGATCCTCAGATCTCAGCCTCCTGAGTAGCTAGGATTACAGGCGTGAGCCACTGATGCCCGGCTTTTGATTCCTTTTCTTTAAAGTGACATTTTTTGGAGTGTACCACTGATAATACATAGTGACAATTTCTTTTTTAAGTTAGATATTTTTAACATGTAATAAGAAACCAAACTGACTTTACCATAAGAGTTAGGTTGAAGTTGTTTAGATACTTAATTCATAATGACACATGGAAGATAAAGCTGTCCTAGTTCCCCTTTATTCATGGGGGATTTGTTCTAGACCCCAGTGGATGCCTGAAACTCAGATGGTATCAAATCTAACGTGCTGTTTTTTTCCTACACTTACAAACTTATGGTAAAGTTTGATTTTGAAACTGGGTTACAATAAGAAATTTACCAATACCAGATTTTAGCATCCTCGGCATAGGATTTTTATTTTCTTATTGAGAATTGTCACTTAAAGGAGCTTTGTGGCTGTATATGTGCTGGATATAAAGACATTACTCTTCCTGCGCTTGCATGCCATTATTAATAAGGGTGACTTGAACACAGCCCTGCAATGCTGTGACAGTTATTCTGATAACCAAGGTGTTTGCCAAGTGGCTAATGTGTCTTAACAGCATATGCGGTATAAATATACCAAAGGAGAACTCACAGCACAGTGTTTCTCATGCTGAGTGCCGTGTGATTTAAAACTTAGGAATCATATCTAGAATTTTCTATTCAACACATTTGGACGGACTATCGTTGACCTTTACTATATAAACTGACACATGGCTTTAGAGCTTAAAAGAAAAAGCAGACATGATTCCACTTTCAGTATTTCTGTTTTAGGAAAGTGCTTGCCTTCAACTTCTTCATATTTCGTGGTGTAATACCATTATTTTAGACTAATAATAATGGCTATTTAAAAGTTTCTGAAAGACTAAAAAAACTTCAGGTAGGTAATATTACCTTTTCACAATATAACATGTTAATTACATCTTACTTTCTTTTTAGGTAGTTCAGTTCAATCGTTTACCTCTTGTGGTGAGTTTCATAGCCAGTAGCAATGCCAACACAGGTATGTTTTAATTACTTTAAGTACAGCTGTTAATTCTTTACCCTATTATCTGGTATAATAATAGATATGCTGTGAGAAAGTTTGAATGTGTGGCTTTTCTCCATCTTCCTGGTTATATAGCTAGAAAATGGAGTAATACTTGCTTTCTCCATCTCATGGGCCTATTTCCAGTTGATGAGACAATGTATGGACATCTTTTTGAAATAGGAACAAGGGAAATTCAGTGTTATTTTGAGTGATCCTAGTTATGGTGTTTGAGCTCAGCATCTAGGCTCTGTCGCTACTACTTTGAGCCACATCACCACTTCCAGTTTTCTGGTGATAGTAAAATCTCATTCTCTCCCCCTTCTTGGGGATTTGTGTGTAAAAGATGACAGTATTCAATTGTATTGTGGTAGTACATTTGCTTCCTCTTAGACAATAGACAAAGTAGGATTTTTTTCTTTAGAGATCTGTCACTTTCACATTGAGTTGAGAGCTATGACAAATTCCTTCTACTTTGTGTCTTCAAGCTAAGTAGGTCACTGAAGACCACTTTTCATACCTAAGTTTCAAAAAATTGGTTTATATTTGATGACATGGGCAAATTGTATACAAATTGTACTGACATTGGGATAAAGCTCACCCTGATCATAATGTATTAAATCACTAGCTGTTACGTACTATGGGAATATTCAGAAGTACATTGTAGTCTATAGAACCCTCCCTTGACAGTCTAAATGTTTTTTAATACTGTAAAACAGAGGAAGATCTTTATTATTTGGAACAAAGAACACTAAGGAATATAACTTTCACTCTGGTCAACTTAGGAGAAGGTAGATATACTAATTTCTAGTGTTTGTCATAGATTCATTATTAATCTTCCTTTTTTATATGTAAATATGTTTTATACTCTACCATTCATCAAAATTTTCTTGTTCATTTGAATGACCCATTTTTGTTTTAGATTTGTCAAAATTATAATTTTCTGATTTTATTTGCTCAATATTGAGAAAAACTGATTCACTTCTTGATACAGGGTTAAAATTTGCTTTGAAAAGTGTGTTTATAAAAATCTAATGCATATTTTGAAAGTGAGATGATTTTGCTTTCAAACCCCTTAACAAATTATTACATACATGTAAATCTTTCTGTTTCTACTAAAACAGAGGCTTATAGTTTGTCAATTTACTTTTTTTTAATTTGGCAATACTGACTTGCTAGGCAGTCATCCATCTCCTTTAATAATAGATTATGAAAATAAACTTCATAATTTTGCCTGCTTTACTCAGAATTATAGTATCTCATTTTTGATGTTGGGAACAAACTAGTAATTAAATTTTGGACAAGAGCCTAAAATGACTTTCAGGGAAATGTTTCTAATATATATTTTAAATCTCTTTGTTTTAGGGCTAATTGTCAGCCTAGAAAAGGAACTTGCTCCATTGTTTGAAGAATTGATCAAAGTTGTGGAAGTTTCTTAATCTTATGATGGTTTTGATGTATACCTTATCTTGTTATAAAAACAAGTCTATCTAGCAATCTTTAGACAACAGTAATACTTTTCTCTGTATGTATGTAAGAAAGAACCCCTTTTTCCACCTTATACTAAAGAATCAGCCTGTAGGTGTAATTTATAGACAGATCAGGTATTACATTTACTTTGTAAGGTCTTTTCTTTAGCAAGATCTGGGGATAATAGGGATAATCTGAACTGGTTCAGTCTGTCACAGCTCCTGTGGAGTTAGTGCAGTCGCCACATATGGATGGGATCCTGTTCAGTGGATCAGAATCAAAATGGTGCATTGGTCCACATGAGCCAGCGAGTGCTCTCTATCATTCAGGACTCCCAGACTGCAAGGGCACAACAGACCCTCTTATTGTGAATAATAACAAGGACATATTTTTCTTCTGTTGTGTTTTATTTGCACTGAGTATGAGAAGATAAAATGGCTTAGTAAAAGTAATAAAAATCAGTACAATCACTAACTTTATATATATTTACTTTGCAGTGTAGATATGTGTCACTAATGAGTTTTTTCAGAGGGTGCTTCTCTTTAATGAAAAGGAAAATTATAGCTTACTCTTTTCTTCCTACTCTGCTCTCTATAACCAATCAGTATTTTAATGATTGTTCTTTATAGAATTTAAATATGACTTGTTACTGAATCCTGTTTTCAGTATGTATATAAATGTGATAGTTTTAGCCATTTTTTCATACATGGGTATAAATAAAATAGTATTTTTAAAAATACAGTTTGAGCACTGTACAGATCTTTTTCATTTCAGACTTCTACCAAGGTATTTTATAGACTTAATTGACTTTATCCACTTTCAACCACATAATGAGTCTTGAATGTTTCTTGTAGGAATTTGTTTGGAGATTGTTTTACTCTTTTTGTATAATGTCAGAACATAAACCTCATTTTGGGCCTAACTTCACAGTTCTAGAATATATTTTAGGCTCAGGAATTCAGTCTGTAGATCATTCCAGCGGTTACTTTCCTGTCTCCTGTTAATTCAGTATATATATACGCATCGAGCACCTTCTCTGTGTGATCACCAGTGCTAGCATAGTACACAGTCTTCAATACTGTTCACATGGTAGTTCTGTGCTCCAGGGCTGCTTTCACATGGACTATGGGATTGGTGTCCCTAGTGGTTGGTAATGAGACAGTCAACCAAACATGCCACTTTCCTTCCTCCCATTTTTCTATACAAATAAGAGTAATTGTGCTACTATCTTCCTTTAAAGAACTACCAGTTTAGTAAAGGAAGAAAGTATAGAAAGATTTATGGTAAAGCTGTACAGAGGGTACCTAGAGTACAAAATAAGCATAAAATTAGAAACAGTTACAAAAAAAAGTACAGGAGATGGTGTTTTATATGCTGGGAGCTGTAAACATAAATTGCTACAACCTAATAAACCTTAGACACACCTGTAAAAGTCTAGAATTCCCATTGTTTTTATGTATTATTATTTATTGATGTTATTACTTAATGATGTTCTGGAACTTGTTCCCAACAATATAATGCATGAAATAGGAAGGTATTTTAGGGATGAAGTGACCCAGTTTTTATTTGCAGATGGCAGCAATTGTATAGACTTTAAGCTATAAGCTGAGATAAGAGAATCCAAAAATCGAGGTCTGGCCTGGGCAATCCATATTCCCTAACAAAACATTTGCATCCCAAGTCTGTCTACCTTCAGGTAGATTCCTTTGCAAGACACTTATTTTACCTGCCAGTTAGCTAGACCTGTGCTAGTCAAGATGTAGCCCACTGCTTGGGCTGTTCTGAACATGGTTCTTAGCAAGTGCAAGCTGATTTTTTTTTTTTAAAGAACAACCTACCAGTTTGACACAAGGTAACTTTCAATATCTTAAATCTCATAATAAAAAAGGGATTGTGATACTTGTATCTTTTATTTCATTTTTCTAATAATTTTTATTGAATTTTACAAAATTTCAGACTCTGGTAGGTCAGAAAGTTTTAAAAAATGAAATGTCATCCTCTATCATAGACTGTATAAGAAACAGCCCAATTTTGAATAATAGAAGTGTAGGAGTTATGTGGAAAGGGCAATGGAGGAAGTTTATTCTGATGAAAGTTTAATATATATAGAGTATAATTTTTTTAATATATTTTTTAATATATATAGAGTATAATTTTTTCAATTTCTGATCCTTCGTGGATCCTAGTTTGAAGCACTGTTGTTATTTATGGTATTAATCAGGCTATTTCTTTTAAATGACAAATAATAAGATGTTTGAACAGCAATTTTGTGGGCAAAATTAAGTTCTTTTTATTTGCTAAACAGAAGCAAGAGTATAAATAAACGTATTTTACAGAATGGCAAAACAATTATTACCCTACATACACAAAAAACACCAGTGTTTCTAAGACAATAAAACCAAACCATCCATCTCAAGGGCTTATTTGTAACTTCTTCCTTTTGCAAACCTTACACCATCAACTTGACATTTGCATTATTACATATAATACAAACTGTACCAAGATACATTTGAAAACCTTTTGTGGTGCTAGGAAGTGATTGAGTCAGCACCATGTGATTGGCAGGCAAGTGCTTTACCACTGGACCCACATCCCCAGCTGGAAAGCCCTGTTGAAATAAACAGAAATGTACTGGAGTTTCTGGCCTAGCGGTTTAGATAATACAAGGAAGTTCTTTAGCAAGGCATCTGTGATGGTTAATCTTGCTTGTCCATTTGATTGGATGTAGAAACACTACTGGGGTAGTAAAGTACGCCACTGGGTGTATCTCTGAGGCAGATGATTAGAACTGAAGGACTTTGACCTAAACAGTGGCCTAATCCATCAGTGGATTCAAAATTTGTGTAGACTGTTGGGACTGTGGAAGGTGAGCCCAGTTGAAAGAACCAGGTCACTAGTGGTCTGTGTCTTGCTCTTGCCTCTCCTGTGTCCTTGCCTCTGGTCTGCTTCCTGACTACCACAGTGAGGGTTGTTCTGATCTACCATGTTCCCACCTCCTGCCATGGTCTGAAACCTCCAAAAGAAGAAGCCAAAATAAACAGTACCTCCCTTGAACGTGGTCTCTCAGGTATTTTGGTTGCAGTGACTGACAAAGCTAACACATTATCCCTTTGCACCTAAAGAACAGTATTTTAGACTTGAAATCTAATTCTTGGGTTTTGTGTGTGTGTGTGTGTGTTACTTTTTCTCTCCCTTCAAACCTTTAAAAACAGTATTAATAATAGAGAATCTGTTCATAAACATTGGACATCAGTATTTCATTCCCATTTCAGTCTTCCTACTCTGGTTTGCAAAGGCTATGCAGTGTGGTGTTTGTATTTCATGTACATGTTTAGTGTTACTTCCTCCCAATGTTGCTCTTTAGTAAGGCAGGCCTGTATGCTGATAGAGTTAACCTACAGAGCTAATTCTGGGGACAAGGTTATAACACAGTTTTTTTTTTGTTGTTGTTGTTTTCAGAATTCTTTTTCAATACATCTGGAGAAATGCCAGGAAAAGATAACTTAGTGCTTACAAGTACGCTTATTAAAATTTTATTAAGTTATTGAACTCAGTGCCGGGGTGCTGCCCCTAGACTATTTTTTTTGCCCAAGGCTATCACACTACCTCTTGAGCAACAACTTTGCTTCCAGCTTTTTGCTGGTTAATAGGAGATGAGTCTCAGACTTTGCTGCCTTTGCTGGCTTTGAACTGAGAAAGCCTTAGATCTCAGCCTCCTAAGTAGCTACGATTGTAGGAGTGATGCTTGAATTTTTTCTTACTCTTGAAAACATTTCACCAAAGCGGTAAAGAAAGCTCTTAAAAAGCACTTAATTGTAAAAACGCATTAAAAATTGTGCATTCATTTTCCTTTATTGTCCTAACAGTCCACAGGGCAGTTACTTCATACATAGTATTATCATTAGAAGTGAAAGACTTCTAAGCTTTTTAAAAGGAGAAAAATGAATGCAGCAAAGCTTTTCCTTTTAGTTTGGAAACTTTGGGCTTTTGTATTTGAACAAAAACAACCTCTCATTTGGAAATCCTTGACGTTTGTTATCTCAAGACATTTCATAAAACGGTCTGAACCTCCCCAGTAAAGGCTATTTACTTCCTGCTTCACAGCACAGCCTGGAGATTAGTTTTGCTGACCCAGTGACTTGGGGGCAACTAATGTCAACAACCTTGGGACACCCTGAGTGACAACAAAGGTACTTGGTTCTTTGTGGTGCGCTTTGAGCCAGAGCAGACCTCAGAGTGGTAGTTAATCAGTTTCCATCAGAACCGCAAGCATTGCAGGGTGGTTTCAAGGAGACATTGTCAAGGACAGCTGCTTTCCATGAGTCTTGTAAACACTATTTATGTTCCCAGTCACCATCTGCTTTGATGTATTTTTTAAAAGAAAATCCTTAGTGAGCTTGCATCTGAAGCCTCCCATGGACCACAGCACCAGGAGCGTTCCTCTCTGCCCTGTCCGAGCCCTCCTCGGCAAGAAAAATCTACTTAAAGATGAAGGACCGAGATCGGATTGTGCCTTCCCCTTGGTCGAGCTGTTTTCTTATTTGTGACTGTAATAAAACAGATGGGCATTGATTACTGGGTGATTTGAAGATAATGAACTCAGATAGTAAAATGTGTTGGTTAGTAAGGAAGACATGCAACTATAATTATCATTCTACCCATCCCAAGTTGTAATCTGGTTTTCTGTATTAGTCTCAGGGGACATTGTGAAGTGTAAATTGTACCATGTGCAATTTGGGAATTAGTCTAATCCTTATAGTAAACCATGACAATGCTATTTAAATGAGTCAAAAGGAAGACTACAAATGTGAAATTGTCCAGATGGAAAGATGTCTATAACATACTGTTTTAAGCATGTAAAGAACAACAGAAAATACCTGAAATTTTTTGAATAGTCAGCTACACAGGAACAAGTCTTAAAACTGTATATTTTTATTTTAAATTTTCAATAATGTGTCATTTGAATAATTGCAAGGTAGAAGGAGTAAGAAATTCACATCAGAACAAAGTTTCATATAGAAAATTTCACTGAAAATCAGTGAAGAATTGGAACAGTCTCCAAATGAATGGTATTTTAACTTGGATTTCAAACTGAAAAAATATTTTAAGCCAGTAACAAAGGGATATTCAACAAGAATTTTTTTCAGATTTCTTTGTTTTGGAAAATGGGAGTGGTGTATGGATTGAACCCATGGCCTCCTAACACTGAGCTATAGTCCTAGACCTTAGATTTTTAATTTTGTGGAAACACTTGTAGATTATATATATTACACACACATACACACGGAAAAAGATGCCTTTGTTTTTGAAAACCTCAAACATTTCATGATGGTAGGTCTTGAAAGTGTACTTAAAGGTCTTTATTTAAAGACTTGGTTCCCAGTGTGGCAGTATTGGAGGTGATTGGACCTTTAAGGGGAGGAGCATAGTGTGAGGTTTTTAGGTCATTGGAGCACAGCCCTGCGAGATGAATGTGGAGTAGGCTTTGACCCCATGAGAGTGAGTGGACTCCTCAGAAGACTGAGCCTGACCCCTGAGTTGCCCTCTTTTCAGTTTGTCAATGTTGATTTTTTCTCTCTCACATTCCAATCATTGTATTCAACAATCAGGTCATCACCAGAGCTCACTAATGCACTTCTATGTTCTTGAAACTCTCTGAATTAAATAAGCCTTATTTCCTTCATAAGTAGCTTGCTTCCAGTATTTCATTATAGCAACAAAACTGGACTAATGCATTGGTAGGAAATTGTAGTATGTTGTGAGTTCAAGCACTTGTCTAGTGTCACAGACTTGTAAATACATGCAAAAATGTCTGAGATTGGAGACTTTCTTTTTTTGAGAGGGGGAGGGAGTCCGGTCGTGGGGCCTGAACTCTGGGCCTGGGCACTGTCCCTTGGCTCTTCAGCTCAAGGCTAGCGCTCTACCACTTGAGCCACAGTGCCACTTCCGGCTTTTTTTTTTTGCTTATGTGGTGCTGAGGAATCAAACCCAGAGCCTCATATATGCAAGGCAAGCGCTCTACTACTGAGCCACCTTCCGAGCCCCAGATTGGTGACTTATGAGCACTCTGACATGCTCTTTTTATAAGGTACCATGTGATTTTTTTGTTGCTTTGTATGTCCCTCTCCCACAGTATAACCTCTGTTTTCACTGTATTTGATGTTGGTATAATTTGGGGAGTGGAAGAGAAAAAACAAATTATTTAAATAGGGATACAGGTTGACCCATTGCAACAATGAAATGTACAAGACACTATGTTGAAAAATGAACTTTACAATTTGGGGTGGGGGGGAATGTAGTTGTGGCGATGGGAGGGAAAGGATGGTAGGGGAAAAACAAAGGAGGAGGCAACAATGCTTGATAAGAAATGTACTCATTACTTTGCTCGTGATTGTAACCCCTCTGTACAGTATTTTCACAATAAAAAAAAACTTCTTAAAAAAAGCATATAGCAAGCAGATAAAATACCTTTTGTCCTCTTGATGGACAAGGTGCTGCTTGCATCGGGAAGTTAAATTCAGTTGCGTTATCAGGTGACAATTTGAAAGGATTTTCCATTCAAGAAGCATGTTCGTTTGTCTCTGAGAGACCTTCATGTCCCAAATGTCCTCCCAACAAAACCAAACTAACCTGCGAACCTTAAAGGCCTTTGAGCCAAGACCTGACTATGGCTACCCCATTTCCTTTTTGCAAGCCTGTCTCGATCTTTTTTCATGCCCCCAAACAATGAACAGGTTATTGCAAGTAGACTTGCAGGTATTGCAAGTATTCCTTTGGTTCTTGGCAATACTCTGCCTCAATAGGAGTATGGTTGAAGTCACTCACACGTTATGTCTCAGGCCTGAGACATGTGAAGACGATAATAACTTACCATCTTCCATCGAAGAATCTTGATCCACTCGTCAGCTTCTACCCCTGTCTTTGCACAGAGATAAAATGTCCTGAATGGAAATACTAAACTAACAACAACAAACAAAAAAGAATGTAAGATACTCCAAATGATGAATTACGTTGAACATGAATTAAGACATTCTAAGGGAAGAAGAACTGAGAAAAGGGACCTTGGTAAGTAGTAACAAAGACCTGTTACACAAGAAGTAACTTGAGGCTATTTCTGCCAGCTGAGGTGGACATGTCTAGGAAGTTTAGATTTATAATATTACAAGTACATATACTTGAAGGAGACTCCAATGAAGGAAATGTCCAGGATACCGCCAGATTGCCTCTCTGTGCATGCTCCAGGTAGGATACAATTCATGTGTTCACTCAGCTGAGTATGGTTGAAAGATGAATCGTGTGCTATGATTCAAAGAATAAGCATGGCAAAGAAGAGGGATCTCTGAATTTTTCTTCTGTTCTGCTTCCTATGGATGTAGATAGCTTTCAACTATGTAGGACAGGGTAATTAGACAATAAAACTCCATCGCCTGGTTATTTTGCCTATTTCTGGCCATCAGTGTTTATGGACAGAAAAGGAACTTTTCTCCTGGCCCAAAGGACTTCCTAGATGTACAATAATTCTTCATTTTACTGTCCTTGATTATAATGGAAGTTATTGGAGTGATAGTCCTAATTTAGATCTTCTTTCCTCTTTTTGCTGTACTTCAAGTTGAGTTGAGCCAGGGACTGCTGGTTCATACTTGGATTCCTAGCTACTCAGAAGGCCGAGATCTGAATATTGAGATATTGAAGCTAGCAAGAATCTTATCTCCAGATATCACCAAAAAGCTGGAAGTGGGTTATGACTCAAGTGGTAGGTCACTGGCCATGAGTGAAAAAGCTCAGGGACAATGCCCAGGGCCCTGGGTTCAAGTCTCTGTACCAGCACTAATCAGCTCAGTATGACTCAAAGATGAATCCTGTGCTATTGTTCAAAGAATAAGCATGGCAAGCAAGAGAGAAAAAAAATTGATTTGAAAAATGCTAAAAATATTTTCCTGTTCCTCAAAAGGCCTAGAACTGAAGTTTAGAAGTGCTTCTCCTAAAGCCCCTAACTGCAGATTTTGTAAATAACTGTCATCAGTGTTGAATAGTTAAGGACAGAAGGGAAAATCCTGAGACAGTTCCCATGGACAGATGAGTTTGGGAAAGGAGTATTGTGAATAGCTTCTGGAATTGTCTCCCTGTGAAAACACCATTAATTCCCCATTTATATGGATTGCTTTCCCTTTCTTTTTGCTAATAGAACCCCAGGCAATAAATCATAATTACTTCTGCAAATCATGATTATGTTATTGCTCTTCCTAACCTTCCCTTGCCTAAAGATAACCAGTGGTAGCCACAGAGATAAGGGGATGAAGAAGTTTCCAGCGAGACCCTGGCTTTCCTGATTAAAAACAAAAAGCATAGACATGGCTGAGGACATTTCTACATCTTTCTTCATGCTATGAAAGCATGAGATCTAAAGTTGCAGTAGCCACTGGGACCAGAAGTAACCAACACGAGGAAAGACCTGAAAAAGTGTAGACACACTCAGCCTGATCTTATCATGGAGGCTGCCAGTTTCTCAAGCTCTTCTAAGGAAAATATACCTCTGCCAGCTCATATGGTGCATTGGGTTGAGTTTGAAACAGCTCGCCATTGTTGGTTGATGTTACAGAATTATAGTTGGTTTTTGCTGGTGTAATAATGATTCTGTAGTTACACAGATAATATTCTTATGCTCAGGGGATACATACTTAAGTCATTTGGGGTAAAATGCCATAATGCAACTTGCTTTCCATTTCTTCCAGAAATTGTGGGTACAAAGATAAAGCAAATAGTGCAAGTTACTGAAGCAGCTGGTAAAGGATTGATGGTATAGTCTTCTTGCTTGTAAAACTCTAAAACCTGGCTGGTAATAGACACTCCTTTCATTATTTATTTTTGAATATGGAGTTGCCATTCACCAAAGCAGTTTATGGATACAGTGCATCTTAAGACACTTGTCCCGGATAGAAAATGGTCATGTTATACAGATTGTATTAGAATAATAATACATTTCTGTGTCATAACATTGTAAATAACACATCAATGGAGCCAACAAAATTAGAATTAAAATGAAGAGGAAAACCTAAGAGGCATAAAGCTGTCTAAGATGTGAATGGCTGAATGTCTGTCTTCATTGTTCAGTGTACAACTTAACCCAGCCAACTTGCCTCTGTTTAAACTGCTCTAAAGGAGGTATTGTGTCACAGGCAGCTGAATAAACTTCTAACGTGTACCTGTGTGGTGGGCCAAGTATGTGTCCCTCAGAACCACACATTGTAGACATGAAGACACTCATGTTTTCATTTCTCAGCTAAAATAAAAGCCAGATAAGAAGACTAGAGGAAAAAAATGACCTTTATGAAAAGCAACTTACCAAAAACAGTTTACCCTTTCCTGTGAATAATCAAATTGTACAGCTGAACACTCTGTTAGGTCAAGGATCCGAATTGGTTCTGGTGACTTTAAAAAAGGGAGGAAAAAAAGAAGAAGAAAAATGTCACAGAAAGAAACACACAAATGTATCCACCACATACTCCCTTGCAAGCTTTCTACCATGTAGAAATGTTCATTTCCCTCCCCCCCAGCAGCTCTGCGAGTGGGCAGCCTTATGAAGGGACATCATGTGGTTCCTGGGTATGCCAATAGTCATTCCTGAAACTGAACAGTAGAAACACATTGCCTTTACAGATTTACATTTAGTGGAGACAGATTTTTAACACATGGAGGGAAAGTCTCATTTTTTTTCTCATATTTTTTTTTAAGACCTCTACTTGGTCAGAAATCGTGTGTAAGGAAAGCAAAAATAAAAAAGTAAGTGAAATGGGCATAAGAAATGGACACTTTTAATAAAGGGGGAAACTGTTCCAGGGAAAGAAGAAATAAGGGTCTCTCTCTCAAAAGAATAATTAAAAAAAATTTTTTTAAAGAAAAATTCCATTCTCCTGAACAAAGCTGAACTTTAGCCCAGGACAGAAATTTCTTGGCGTCCATATTTAGCAAAGGAACACTGCTCCAATCAGGAATCAAACTCCCATCTGGTTCACACCTACAATTCTAGCTATTCAGGAGACTGACCTGAGGCTTTGGACTGTAGTCACCAGAATGCTCAAATCTAAGAGATTCTTATCGCCAGTTGACCCAGGGAAAGGAACTAGAAAGCACCGCTTAAGTGGTAGAGTTCCAGCCATGAACAAAAAAGCCAAATGAGAGCACAAGACCCTGAATTCAAGCCCCAATACTGACACACAAACAAAACAAAAAACTCCCTTGCATCTCTAGTGATTTTAGTCTTTCAGGAGCACAGAAGAAAGTTTGTGGGGACATTAAAGGCAGATGTTCCTTTCCTCTGGGGAGGTGATTTAGTTTTAGGGTTTTTTTTATTGTTATGATAAAGTTAATATACAGAGGTAGAGAGTCAGGTAATGAGTACATTTCTTTTTGACAATGTTACCCCTTCCCTTGCTCTCTCCCAGTTTTTCCCTCCTATCCCTCCCCACAAGTTGTATAGTTCCTTTTCAACATAGTGTCTAGTGACTACCACTGCTGCATTTGTTCATTCTGGAGAGGAATTTTAAAGGAAAAATTACTAACATGTATCTCACCATTTGGTCTTTGAAGTATTTGAGTTCATTCCTGTGCAAAGTGAACCATCTTGTTTTCCAGGTCTAAGGGAAAAAATAATGACAACATACAAGATGTAAAATACAGAAATGCAATGTCTAAACTAGATGATGTATTTTAATTTAAAAATATTGAAAAGATTATATAAACTGAGCCTTAACATAATCTAGTGTATCATTTCTGATGAAAAAACTTTCAGAGCCAAGCTCCGGTGGCTCACGCCTGTAATCCTAGCTACTCAGGAGGCTGAAATCTGAAGATCGCAGTTCAAAGCAAGCCCTGGCAGGAAAGTCCGTGAAACTCTTATCACCAGTAAACCACCAGAAAAACAGAAGTGGCCCTGTAGCTCAAGTGGCAGAGCGCTAGCCTTAAGCTGAAGAGCTGAGGGACAACACTCAGGCCCAGAGTTCAAGCCCTACAACTGACAACAAAAAAACAAAAAACCAACTCAGAATATCTATAAACATTATTCCATGATTAAGCAAGCTCATAATAGAGATGTCATGAGGTTATTTAAAGAAGTAAAGAGAAGTAGCATATCATTCAAATGTTATTAACTATGATAATAAAAATGAATGTGTTTTGAGGCATCTACAGTGAATTACATTTATCCTGGGGAAAAGTATATGTATTTCTTTGAAAATGTATATATGTAAAATTTATATTTACATTCATATATGCATACACATAAACAGCTCATCCATGGATATGTCAAAATTATTTTTACCTACAAACAAGCCAATTGAAGTTAAGAAACAAACCACATGATATTCTATTCTGGGGGTGGCAATGTACCAGTTTAAAAAAACACCAACGCCCCCCCAGAATATTTAAGAATAAATATGTGCCAGGCACTGGTAGTTCAGGCCTTTAATCCTAGCTACTTAAGAAGCTAAGATTTGAGGATCCTGGTTTGAAGCCAACCCAGGCAGAAAAGTCCCTGGTGAGACTCTTATCTCCAATGAATCACTCAGAAACCAAAATTAGAGCTATTGCTCAAAGTGGTAGAATACAAACCTTAAGCAAAAAAGCTTAGGGACAGCGCCTAGACCCTAAGTTCAAAGTCCCATTGACTGATAAAAATAAATAAATAAATATACTCTCTGCACATCAACTTTATAATAATAATTAAAATTTTTAAAGAATAAATATGCTGGGCAGACATGCTGACTCATGCCTGTAACCTCAGCAGTAAGAGGCGGATGTAGTAAGAAGGTAAGATTGAGACCAGAAAGGAAACCCTGTCCCCCAAAAACAAATTTTAAAAAAGCTATGAATGAGCCAGGCCCTGGTGGCTCACACCTATAATCCTACTACTAAGGAGGCTGAGATCTGAGGATTGCTGTTTGAAACCAGCCCAGCCAGGAAAGCCCAGGAGACTCTTAGCTCCAATTAATCACAGAAAATACCAGAAGTGGTGCTTGTGGCTCAAGTGGTAGACCACTAGCCTTGATTGAGCACAGAGTCTCAAGGACAGCACCCAAGCCCAGAGTTCAAGCCCCAGGACTGACAAAACAATAAAAAAATTTTAATGCTATGAATATGAATATCCCATATTCTCAGAGGACATTGAATCTAGTAGAGACACAAAGAATTATTATGTGAACATTATGTTCACATTAGATCCAACCAGTCAAGTCTCAAAGAGACAGATCAAGTATCCTACTCCTAAAGTCACAGACACATGGCACCAAGGATCAATGACTTGTTAAAATAGAAATGCTTTATAGGTACAATCACACAAGTGGGAGGGGCAAATGGACAGACTGGACTTATAAAGTCCTAAACTATATTAACTTTGGGATTTATAACGTAGTGCCAGAGCTGGTTTTGGCATGCCTTTTGGTAGACATCATATACAACTCTGTTTTTTTTTAAAAGACAGAACAGAAATGTACTAATTTACTCCCAGTATTCCCAATTCCTTCCATTAAAAGAATTACATATTTTCATGAACATTAACTGGAGGCTACTCCCAAGTCATTTCATTGAATTCTGACTTATTAGTCCTAAAAATGAACTCTTGAAATAAGTAAATATTGTAATGAGTTGGCAGTTGTTTGCAAGCAGTAGTAAAGATGAGAACTGAATCTACATAGCATGTACTTTTTGTGGTTGGCATGAGCCAGTCCACACTTCCTTACCTTGACCAGGCCTCCCTGCTTGGTGAGGTAGCCTTCCTTTGTGCCCAGCTGAAAGAAGAAAAGAAGCTAGAATAAAGCTTAGAACAGTTGCAACATGATGTCTGTTTTTGCATCACTAGTATTACTGTAGTATTTACTGCAGTGCCCCACCCATGGCAGACAAACATTTTGCTACTGACCTACATCCCAGCCCTTCTGTCCCATTTTATGAAGACCGAGTTTGTCTCTGCTCTCTGGATGATCTTTCACTCTTCACTTAGGTGCTTAGCACTTTCCATCTGCCATGAGACACTATTTACAGACTGAATTATCTGATGTCTTTCCATAGCAACAGGAAGTGATGAAAAGGTTCTTTACTAGCTTGTTGGCAATTTGTAAACAATAAACCACATCACTCCACTTATGAAAGGTAGTGCTTGTTAAAGTGCACCATGGGCTGGGCTCTGGTGGCTCATACCTGTAATCCTACCCACTCAAGAAGCTAAGATCTGAGGATCACAGTTCAAAGCCAGCCCTGGCAGGCAGGCAGGCAGGCAGGAGATAAGTCTGTGAGACTTATCTCCACCAGAACACAGGAAGTGGTGCTGTGGGTCAAAGTGATAGAGTGCTAGCCTTGAGCTAGCACTAGTTCCTAGGCCCCAAGTTCAAGCCCCACAACCACCAAAAAATAAATAAATGAAATGCACTATGCAGGCAACCTGTATTGTGGCAGGGTTATTTACACAAACACATACCCATCTGTGATCAATACCCATGGTTAGTGTTCAATATCTACCACTTTGACACCCTTAGATTCAACCAAAAAGGTATTTAAAATGTTTGGAAGGATCCAGACATCAGTGACTCATATCTGTAATCCTAGCTACTCAGGAGGATGAGATCTGAGGATTGGGGTTTAATGACAGCCTGGGTAGAAAAGTCCCCATGAGACTCTTATCTCCAATTAACCACTCAAAAACTGGAAGTGGCTCAAAGTGATAGAGTGCTAGCCCTGAGCAAAAGAGCTCAAGGACAGTGCCCAGGCCACAAGTTCAAGCCCCATGACCAACCAAAAAAAAAGCAAGTTTGAAAAGAATTGCATCTGTGCAGAACCCATATAGACTATTCAAAAATTATTCTGATAATTTACATAGCATCTATACCGTATTAAGTGTTGTAAGTAACCTAGAGAAACTCAGAGTACACAGAAAATGTGCAGGTTTATGCAAGTGCTGTGCCATTTGACATGAGGAACTCGGGCATGGAGGACAGGGGTATCCACATGGGGTCTTAGCACCATCCTTACAAATTCAGAGGGGTGGCTATACACATGGGAAACTGAATTAAGAAAGATTCTTTGCTTCAGATCATTCCAGAATTTGTCCTTTGCTATATGCCTTGTAAAATTTTCAGAGGGAAGAAGTAGCACTGTGGCTCAAAGTGGTAGAGTGCTCGCCTTTAGTGAAAAAGCCAAGGACAGGTCCCAGGCCCTGAGCTCCAGCCCCGTGACAAATATATATATATATATATATATATATATATATATATATATATATATATATACATATGAAGAGGGAAACTTGGAGCATTTCTTATTTTTAATCACATAGTCGTCTTCCTTCCCATCCTTACACTCAATCTCAATTTCCCCCACTGCCTACTGGCTAATATTAATTCTATGAAGTGCAAGTTTATTTATACCTGATTTATTCAAAAGAGATTATAGGGCTGGGAAGGTGGCTCGGTGGTAGAGTGCTTGCCTTGCATGCATGAGGCCCTAGGTTCGATTCCTCAGTACCACATAAGCAGAAAAATCCAGAAATGGCACTGTGGCTCAAGAGGTAGAGCACTAGCCTTGAGCTGAAGAGCTGAGGGACAGTGGCCAGGCCCAGAGTTTAGGCCTTGTGACCAAAAAAAAAAAAAGAGAGAGAGATTTGAGGTATTTCTTCAACTCACAAATCATTAATTTGTAAGTAAAGACAAGAGTGTGGCTGAGCAGGGTAGGGCACTGGATTGAGGCTCTGCCTTCTCAGAGGGCACTGCTGCCAAGTGTTCTGGGTTGGAGGACTGACTCAAGTGGTAGGCAATATTTTAGCACACACATCCTTAACACCTATGCCTTAAAATGAACCTCGAGAGCTGTGTTGAATAGAAATCTGCAAAAGACAAGGACCATCAAGATCAAGAAACTTGTAATGCCATAAATTTCTAAGGAAACTGAATTCCTAGTAGGATATCTTGTTCTAAAAATGACGCAGAATGCTTTATTTGTAAGTAAAAATAAAATGAATTAAAACTAGGAAATGACTTGGCTGACATCAAGGTTCTTTTTATGGGAGTTTCCAGAGTATTTTTTTCCCTAAGACTAGTTCTTCCTACTGAATAAAAAGAGGAACAACTGTACAAAGAATTGAAACAAGAAATATTATACAACCACTTAAAAATTCTTACAGCATAGGGTCAGGCATAGTGGCATACACCTGTTACCCTCTTCACTACGAAGACAGAGGCAGGAAGATTGACAGTTCATAGCTTGGGCTATGTAACGCTAAAAAGAAGAAAAATTCTTATGTCATGAAAGTAAGTATAAACTTCCAGATGTTCTTTTAAATAATGTTAAGCAATATTGGTCAATTTGATTTATTTTAGTGTTTACAAAATTAAATTCACTGAGTTGAACTTAGGCATTATATTAAAATGGCCAAATTACCAGTTGGTGTTGTCCATAAAGATAAAATAATTAAGGATAAATTGTTAGATAAAAGACCTTCATAGAATTAGGCACTAAGGACTGGGAATGTGGCTTAGTGGTAGAGTGCCTAGCATGTATGAAGCCCTTTCAATTCCTCAGTACAACATAAACAAAAAAAGCCAGAAGTGATGTTGTGGCTCAAGTGGTAAAGTGCTAGCCTTGAGCTCAGAGAATATCAGGGACAAAGCTCAGGTCCTGTTTTCAAGCCCCAGGACTAGCAAAAAAAAAAAAATAGGCACGAAAATCAAGGAACAATGCAACTCAGCCATATAATTTCCCTCCAAACAACATATTATGAGCCTAGGATTTTCTATGGTTTTGTTGGTGAAGTCTTCATATAGAAGAACTGCGTCTTCATTCTATCCAGGACTTAAGAAATGAAGCAATTACACTGTAGATTTATCTTGAAACAAATTCATGATCTGCAACAGGAAAGATGTTTGTAAGGGCCCAAGTGCATACAACCCAAATGTTTAAAAATATACTACTAGCCTACCTGGTTGCTTGCTTTAAATGTGGTCAGAAGACTTTGGGTAGACTAAAACAAGGTAGGCACTGTGCAAGTACTATTCCTTGGGTTTTTGTTGTTCATTGTTTGTTTTGTTCTTTTAGTAAAGGCTAGAATTCTACAACTTGAGCTACAGCTCTACTTCTGGCTTTGTAGTGGTTCACTGGAGATAAGAGTCTCATGGACTTTCCTTTCTTGGCTGGGCTTTGAACTGTGATCCTCAGATCTCAGCCTCGTGAGTAGCCAGGATTTCAAGTGCAAGCCACCAGCTCCAAGCTTTGATCAGGGCTTCTTGAGGAGGGTTTCTGACTACAGGGGTGGAGGTGGCACCCTGTGCACAGTTTCAGAGACCAGGTGGGAAGGTGGCATCTACTGTGAGCTGGGGTGGCAGTGACTGGAACTCAGAGCATGAGTTGGGTGACGGGGTAGAGCGTTATGATGGGTAGCAGGAAGAGCAACTGTCAATTGCTTACATTCAACTAATGACAATATAAGGATAGATATCGATATACATTGAGAATAATGAGATCCATAATCCCCACTGTTAGCTGTCTATGAAAAGGGAAATGGCTAGAATGCCTCTTATGGATTTTGCATAAGGATTGGAAGTACTGGTGTGAGCACACAGAGGGATGAATGGATGGATAAGAGGGATGTCCTCATGGTAGTATGATTCCTCCCTTTCAGTGACATCTCCGCTCAAATGTTTCCTCCAAGAGGCCTTTCTCACTTCCCTTCTCTCCCTTACCCTTTACTTTTACTCCCTGGTATTCAAATACTAGGTTGATTACTGTCTATGTATGACTCCTCACTAGAACAGATGCTTGTTAAGGGGAAGACCTTTGCTTAATTTCCTACCTAATTCTAGTGCTTAGTGCTCTGGGCATGGTAAACACTTAAAAGTTATTATTTAACAAGTAAATTACTTGAATTTCATCTTATTCCAGGAATACAACGATCAGTTGATGTCCAAACATAGTAATGTCCCCAAATGCAGTTTCTAAAGATGCTCAATAGTTTTACACAATGGAACATCTTTTTTTTTTTTTGGCTGCAACTAAGTTCTTTTTCCTATAAATATCAATGCATTCTCTTCCTCTGGTAACAGTGATTATGCAAGAACTACATGTCCAAAGAGAAAGCAGAAGACAACTTCCTGAGAGCTCTCAGTGCACTGTGTGGCTACTTGGGAAAATGAATGGAGGCTGACTTTCCTATATTCAGTAAGAGACAAGTTTTCTTTTTCTTTTTTTCTTTTCTATAGGTCATGGGGCTTGAACTCTGGGCTGGAACGCTGTACCTCAGCTCTTCAGCTCAAGGCAAGCGCTCTACTACTTAGCCACTGCACCACTTCTGGTTTTCTGAGTGGTTTACTGGAGATAAGAGTTTCCTGGACTTTCCTGCTCGGGCTGGCTTTGAACCACGATCTTCAGATTTCAGCCTTCTGAGTAGCATGAACCACCAGCACCCAACTAGAGACAAGTTTTCTAACCAGACTGGAACACTTTCCTCAGCTCTACTCTTCTAGCCATCCAGGAAGACTAAGATCACTAGTCAGAATCTACTAGCAAGCAAATTCTTTTGTCTGTATATTTGCACAATAAACTTCATGTAGCATGAAGCACTCTTCCATGATTTAAAAACTCCACTCAACCAAAACCCTTCTCTCTATGTCAGTGTTTAGATACATAGGCCGGTGACTCCATCTGATTTCTTGAAGTGAGCAAAGAAGTAAATAACAAGGCTTTCTAGAATTAGGTTGAAAAATGGCCTGTTTCCATTGAAGCTATGCTATATCTGAGGTGCATATCAAGTCTACAGATTAGGTATTATCTGCATTTTACTCTCTATAAAGGACACACGTGAAGGCCACAGTCTGATTGCCCTTGAGTGCAGATCTTTAGAAGTGTAACAGAGGACAATGTGAAGTTAAACAGAGAGTGGAGAGGAGAAGGACGTTGCAGTGATCGGTGGAGGGTGAAGGATGAGTAAACAGGAAACAATGATGGGACTAGTTGACTGAGAAACAAGAATGGTATAGAATATAGGTTTGGATCTTGTCTTAGGTCTTTTCTGACTTGGACTACTTATCACATTACTTTCCTAAATTTTTCTAATTCCAAGGTCTGAGGCTTCTTCCTCTAATCCTAATAAAACCAGAATATCTTTCTCAATTTCCACATTTATTTATTTATTTACTTATTTATTTAGTCAATTATGAGGCTTGAACTCAGGGCCTGAGCATTGTCTCTGAGCTCTTTTTGCTCAAGGCTAGCACTACCACTTTGAGCCACAGCTCCCTCTTCTGGAGTGGTGAATCGGAGGTAAGAGTCTCATGGACTTGCATGCCTGTACTGGCTTCAAACCATGATCCTTAGATCTCAGCCTCCTGAGTAGCTAGGATTACAGGTGTGAGAGCCATTGGTGCCCAGCTGACAACTGTCTTATAAAATTTCGAAAAGAATGTATCTGAAGGCTGCAATCGCATTGCAGTAAATAGAGTAAATCAGAAAAATAATTCAGTGTTTGGGTTGGGAAAGGTGGCTCAGTGGTAGAGCATTTGCCTAGCATGCAGGAGGCCCTGGGTTCAAGGCTTATCAGCACACACACACACACACACACACACACACACATTTTAGTGATATAACTTAGAAAACAACACTTAAATCTCTCTGTCTTTAAATGGCCAAGCAAGTTAATGGTAGAATGGTGATAGCTGAGTTTCTGCTAGTGATTATTTTCCAAATATAATGCTTTCTATTCAGAATTCACTCTTGAGTTCATTTGATTGTTGTCTTCATCCTCCTCCTATATTCAGGATTCTTATAGTAGGAGTCATTGGCCAGCAAAGATAAACAGAAAGAAAGAGAGCCCAACAATGATAAGGGGACGAGTACCAGATGGGAATGTGTGAGGTCCTGGTACACAGGTAAGTATAAATGGACTCTGGGGAAAACTATGAGCACCCCACTCACACTGAAACTGAACACAAAGACATGCAAAGGTTTCCAGCTGCGTACTTCAGTCAGTAAAGGAGAAAAGGCTAGGAGAAAAAAAAAACCAACAAAAACACCCACCAGTTCCTATAGTCAAGCCAGAAAATTCTTCCATGAACAGTTGAAATGTTAAAGAAATAATTTTTTTTTCTCAATTTAAGAAGCTTGTCAAAGAACAACTATTTAGTCAACTAGGTGGACACATCTGTCACCATTCTACCATTAACTTGCTTGGCCATTTAAAGACAGAGAGATTTAAGTGTTGTTTTCTAAGTTATATCACTAAAATGTGTGTGTGTGTGTGTGTGTGTGTGTGTGCTGATAAGCCTTGAACCCAGGGCCTCCTGCATGCTAGGCAAATGCTCTACCACTGAGCCACCTTTCCCAACCCAAACACTGAATTATTTTTCTGTTCTACTCTATTTACTGCAATGCGATTGCGGCCTTCAGATACATTCTTTTCCAAATTTTATATCCCAAGCTAGATTTTTATGCACACGGGTGGACAATCAACCTTATTTCACCTGCTGGCTTTCAGACAATCAGAGAGTTTTTGGTCAGACCAGTGGTTGCTTACAGAAGGCGCTGTGGGCACGAGGTCACTTTCCGTCCTTCCTGTCTGCATGGCAGTGTGAACCCGTACCGATTCATAGATGGAAGGTTCTTCCACTTTCCTTGGATAGGGATGTTTCAGGACAATCAGAGTACCTGAATGAAGATGAAAGGACAGAAATAATCACAGAGGGTCCTTAGAAGGAAGATCTGGATGCAAACTGGACAGCCCCACTTGGGTTGTGGTCCCTTTTTTCATATTCACTTACTCACTTTTTTAACATTCATGAACTACCAAACATAGACAGATACTTAAGCTGGGCATTGAAACATAAGCTTGAAACATCATTCTTGGTCTCCTCGTGATGGAGATAGTCATTTAAATAAGCAGGGCCATGAGACCAGTGGTAGAAGGTGAGCAAAGCAGGATGTCGGCCTCTGAAAGCCACAGGAGAATGTGTTTTATAGAATATTCAGGAACACTTTCCTAGGGGAAGTTGCTCTTAGGTATAGATCTTGAGCAATCACTAAAGCGGGCTTTATAAAAACCATGAAAATAAACATACACAAAATGCCTGGACATACAGAGACCTCTTCCATTTCCTTATTACCCAGCCATCCCAGAACAAACTTGTGATGGAGTAGTGCATCTCAGAAAATAGACTCAGAGCGCACTCCCCATTCTCTCTACCACTAAACTTAACTAAAGGGAGCTTTTGCTTTTCCTGAGTGGGAAGGCCAGAGACAGGCTCATCTAACAAAGGTCTCCCTATCCATCTGCCGGAAGGGACCAGGCAGATTAAGGGCTCAATTCCGGAGACTGAGACCTTGAGGCCAGAGAACTTCATTCAGAGGCTTAAAGAATGTGCCATTAGACACTTCCCCTTCTGCAACCTTCCCCCAGGGATTAGTCAATCAGAAACTAGAAATTTTGGCTATAAAGAATCAAAACTAAAGCCCTTTTTTTTTTCTTCCTTGCTATGGCTTCTTGCTTTTAATCTCACTGTCTTTCGTTTGGCAGGTGCATCCAAGAGTGTACTAGACAGGGAAGGAGAGGCAAATAATTCAGCCATTCACTAATACAACATTTATGTTGCCCTGTTGTGTATCAGGCATTTGTCTCAGCTCTGGGATTATTACAGCTTGCATTCCAAATTAGAGAGGAGCAAAACGATGGGGAAAAATTCAGGTGGGAGAGCTGTTATGAAAAAATAATGAATGAAATAGGGTGAATGAATAGCAGGTTGAAAGGGCAGGGTGGAGAGAGGGTGATATTTTCCTCAAGTAGTATCTTTGAAAAGATGATTTCAAAGATGGTAAAAAGTATAGATGTTGAATAAAGGCAAAGAGAGAGAAAGAAAAATACCTTCTGAGTATTAGAAACTCCTAATACAGCTGTTTGATGCACAGACACAAACACACACACACACACATATACACACCATTTTATACTGCTAGTCTATGTACAATGGCTCATTGTAAAAACTGACCCATACTTTCAGGTATGCAGGCCCAGGTCATGTGCAAGCATAAAAGAAGGTATGTTGCTAAAAGCCAGATGAGGTTGGAATGAGAACCCTGATCCCCCCCCACACACACTCACACCCCCCTGTCTTTGTAGCTCAGTAGCATTGATGTCACAATAAAAAATGGCTTCGCCATTCTCAGAGTCCTCAGCCCTGCTCTTACACATTGTCTGTGATCTCCTTTGCCAGTGCAGCCCTGCTTGAGAACAAATCCAGTCATATAAGAAGGGCTCAGTGACAGTTTTACAGTCAGAATGAAAGCAGTGACATGTAAATCAAGAGTAGCCGTTGAGCAGGCTCAGGGTCTCAGCAAAAACCACTTGTCATTGTTGTCGCTGTGTGGCCCAGGACTGGCTCTGCCAGAAAGAAAGCCTTCCCAGCCCCATCACTTACTTGCTGGCCAGTTACCCTGATGTCACAGAAAGACCCTGGACTGCCACCGTAGTTCCTCAATACCTTTTGGACTTGGACAGCCAGTTCAAGCTGCTGCTCTACTTCTGACTGAAAATAACGATGCTTTCTTCACAAGGTTATTTTAAATACCAGATTAAAAAATGTTTGTGGGACAATTAAGAAAATGGTTAATGTTATTGTTGTTTAATAGAGACTATTTTAAATCCCTTAAATGAAATTCCAACAATTGCATCTTTGTTTTTTTTGTTTTTTCTCTTTATTT
Source organism: Dipodomys ordii (assembly GCF_000151885.1). Lineage (NCBI taxonomy): Eukaryota > Metazoa > Chordata > Mammalia > Rodentia > Heteromyidae > Dipodomys > Dipodomys ordii. The sequence continues at coordinate 11,794,130 of NW_012267286.1, forward strand.
TATTTTATTTTTTTGTGAACATACTGTACAGAGGGGTTACAATTACATGGGCAAGATAATGGGTACATTTCTTATCAAGCATTGCAGCCTCCTCCTTTGTTTACCCTTCACATCCAACAATTGCATCTTTGGAAACATGGGTTTTTAGGTTCTGTGAAAAAGAATCTAAGCCAGAAGCTGGTGGCTCATGCCTGTAATCTTAGTTACGCAGAAGGTTGAGATCTGAAGATAGACGTTCAAAGCCAACCCAAGCAGGAAATTCTGTTAAGATTCTTATCTCCAATGACAACCAAAAGTCAGAAGTAGAGGTGTGGCTCAAGTGGTAAGAGTTCTAGCCTTGAGCAAAAAAGGAAATCAAGAGAACGAAGCCCTGAATTCAAACCCCAGTATTCACACAGACAGACAGACAGACAGACAGGCAGACAGACAGGCAGGCAGACAGGCAGGCAGGCAGACAGACAGATAGATAGGTGTAGCAATTCTATTGGCAACCTTTGACTATATTCCAAGACAGATTAATATCCCTTGAATACTTCCACCACAGCAGAGAAGAGAGAGCTGGAGCCTAACACTCAAAACAGTACATACACACTCCTAAAGGGAAGCTGTGTTTGTTTTATGCCCTAAAATTTGGGCTTACATTACCCATCCATAAGCTGGACTGGCAAGTGTTTAAGGGCAAGAATGATTAATCTCTCTATATTATTTATAGGTGACTAATAACATTCATCTCACTATTGACACTCAATATATTCTTATTCTTATTGAATTACAATAAGATCACACCATCTGTGTTAATTGCTGCCCTTAGGTTCAGAAAGCAAATTTTCCAGCTGATATGATCGATTCCTCTATTCCTAGCTGGAAGTGGCTTTCTAGGAGCTTCTACAGGAATAGTCAAAATCTTTCTCCTTCCTTCTTTGCAAATAAACATTAACGAGGTTTGCTGATACCTAAAGGAGTTTTATAATTCCATTTCTAGTCTCACAAGGAGAGACAGACTGAGGAAGAGGAAGAAAACTAGTTAGCCAAGGCAAATATCCAAGTCAAGACGGGTTCATTATTTTTGGTGTGGTCTCTTGATTCTATTATTTATATGAATCCACTACTGCACTGGCTCAACATCTGAGGACACTACATGCACATGACTCACACATACTTACTTCTCCTTAAACTATCACTTCTTGGGATGCTAATGTACTTTAAACTCTGGCCTTGGATCAAATGGAATTAATCACCACCAGTGAGATTTATAAACTGCAGTCATCAGGAAGGGTCACGCCTGCATACAAAGAGCCATGCTAAATATTGTATGTGCCTAATGCATTTCACTCTTTACAACACAACATTAAAGGAAGAATTCTTTTTATAAGATGATGAAGGTAAAGCTTGGAGAGGTTATATAACTTCCAGGAGGAATCAGAGGTAGCAAATGGCAGAGGCTGGAGTTTGACAAGGAATTCAGCTGTTAATGCATTATCCTAGAGCCTAAACTCCAAGCCCCAGATGTTATTGTGTGGATATGTCTATGGCAAACATCTAGGGCACACTGCTATATTCTGCAGTAGACAAGACTTCACATGTATGAATCAGTTGGAAGAAATGGTCAATTCTTGAAGAGAAAGGGAGATGGGAGTTGTTGCCTTTTCTCACCAGGACTCATTGTCTTTATTGGTAAAGGAGAAACTAAATGAGCCCTAATCCCAACATCCTACAAACCTCTCTAAACACACAGGCTCAAGTGAGGAGAAAGAGCATTAGGAAGCTTCGAAAGCCAATAGGTCCCCTGCTTATGACAAATGCACCATGTTCAGTTGAAATGTGTTCTTGCCGGTATCGTTTTCCACTTCCCTGTGCTCTTTCTCACTCAGACTTTAACAGTTCTTTTGCCTGATTGTAAATTTCCCTAGGGCCTGTTTCAGGTCCTTTCTAGAGAGATTTAACTAAGTGAGGCTTAGGCACTCGGTGGATATTTTCTAGTCAACCTTTCTGTTTTAAGAGTTAAAACAGAGTAAGCCATAGGACTATAACATGTGAATCCTACAGTGTGGCATGTCCTGTGCTGGGGAACGTCCTCATCAAATGCTTGGAAGCCCTGCTGAGCTGTGATAGCACTGCACTGCCAAGTCTTGGTGGACCCAGTTGCGGGGAGGGGGGACAGCAAGGTGCATGGATAGAGCCTGAGCCTGAGAATCCCAGGGGCCTGGTTTTCCATGCCAGCTTGGAAGTTTAGGAGGTGGACAGCCTTGAACACCTTTCAGTTTTTTTATTTCCTCACTTGAAAATGAGAGCACTGTATGTATTGCTGTGGGTGGGAGAGATTAAATAATTTGATATACAAAAATGTCCGACAAAAATGGCCCAGAACTTAGTAAACACCCACAAATGTTGGTTTTACTCATTTTCTTGCCCACATTGTTCTTTTTGAAACACATTTCATCTACAAAATACAATAGCAACAACAAAGAGGCATTCATTTTAGGCTAACCTAAACTGAAGAAGTGATTACTGTTTGTGGTTTGGGCAAACTTCCTTGTTGCCACTAGTTCTTTGCAGAAGGATCGCTACAATTCTTAAAATCAACTTGAACTTCATTAGTTTAAAATGCCACCTGGGTAAAATGGCTGGGTGTCACGAAATAAAATAAGAACTCTAACCATTATCAAAAGGCTGGGAGTTTCCATATCAAAACAAAAAGAGAAGTGGAAATTTGACATTTACGAAAGAACAAGATAGGATCTTAAAACCAAGAACCAACCATTATAAAGGGTAGTTATGAACACAGCTCTTGACTTGTGCCATATTTCGTTATGTGGACTACAAGGTGATTAAAATCATCACACAGTATAAAAAACTGTATAGGACAATTTCATTTGAAAAGATTTGAAATGTGAGCAAAGGGTAATTATTATTCTATTATGTTCACATTTAATCATACAGATAATAGTTCAATTCCTCAGCACCACATAAACAGATAAAGCTGGAAGTGGTGCTATGGTTCAAGTGGTAGAGTGCTAGCCTTTAGCTGAAGAGCTGAAGGATAGCACCAAGATCCAGAGTTTATGGCCCATGACTGAAAAAAAAAAAGATAATTGGTGGTTTCACTTTCAAAAATATCTACAAAACTTAGCAAAGTACAAAAAGGTCCAGTAAAAAAAAAATCATTAATGGACCAAAATTACTAGGAAAACTGTTCTTAACTATCCAAATTTACTGAGCATAGATTAGTTGTCATAGACAGATATGAAGATAAATTGGTTATTTATTTATTTACTTTTTGGTCCAGTCGTGGGGCCTGAACTCTGGGCCTGGGCGCTGTCCCTCAGCTCTTCAGCTCAAGGCTAGCGCTCTACCACTTGAGCCACAGTGCCCCTTCCGGCTTTTTTCTTTTTGCTTATGCTGAGGAATAGAACCCAGGGCCTCATGCATGCAAGGCAAGCTCTCTACCACTGAGCCACCTTCCCAGCCCTGAAGATAAGTTTTATACAATAGCTTGTTATTACAAATGAAAAGCAAACTCAGAATTTAATCTTCAATTAGCATATGCCTTTGCCAAAACATAGGAATTTGCTTAAGTGGAGCTGTTGACATACAGCCCACAATTCCCTGAGGACCATGTGTGCCCACTGTGACATGCTGTAGAAATGACTAGCATTTATGTTCTGGAACATATCAAAAGATAAAACTGACAAAATCTTTCTCCCTGAAGAATTTACATACTAATGTAGGGAGAAAGATTTTTTAAAAATTAAGTAAATTATACAGTATGTTACAGGAGTAAGGGCTAGTGTGTGTGTGTGTGTGTGTGTGTGTGTGTGTGTGTGTGTGTAATAAATGGATGTATGTATATCTGTATTGTGAAATTATTGGGTTTAGTGAATTACAAGGGTCTTAAGAGTGCTAACTTATTAAAATGGAGAACTTAGTGGAGTGAACATAAATTTCAATGGAGATTATAAAAGAGGAAAGGAAAAATACAATAATAGAATCCTTCCAGTTGGTAGGAGGATTAGATCCTGTTTAGGAAACCTTAGATTAGAAAATGGAAGTTCCCTCAGTTTAAAGAGTAGAGAATGGGACAAGAAGAGGGAACAGCGATTTTAAAATAATATTCATTCCTTTCATCGATGCTGTTGCTTAACTTGAGGGCAAAGACTTTTCTATGACCCGAACCAAGGATTCAAGCAAAAGCAGGAGGTTTGGGTTATTTGAGTATCAGCTGTATTGACTTCAGAACTAATGCCGTGCCTGCCAGAAGGTGAAAGTTTCTTTTCAATAAACTTATGCTCTAGAAACTTCCAGGAGAGTCTGGGCTGGAACTGGCTGACAAGCATGGTCAGATACGTTCTGTACGAGTCCTCATTCTGGGAATGTGAAGGTGAGCACTGGGACAGGGCCTCATCCACCTGTGGACAAATGCTTTTCCTGGGATTTCAATCAAACATACTACAGAAGCAGAAATTGTACTTCATTTCATCATGCACAAGAATGAAATCCTCAGAGGAACAATCCCCTGACAATTAAGAGCTGATATGAGGACTGGATTTTTCCCTCAGTCCTGAGGCTTGAACTCAGGGCCTGGGCATTGTCCCTGATCCTCTTTGTGCTCAAGGCTAACACTCTACTACTTGAGCCACCAATACCACTTCCAGCTTTTTCTGAGTAGTTTATTGGAGATAAGAGTCTCACAGACAGGAGTAGATTCTTTTAAATACAAGAAGGAAAGACCTGTTTTTAGAGTTGGACCTTCCAGTTTCCACAATTCAACATTCTTCAAGGGCTACAGTAGTGACTCTGAGCTTAAAAGTCATTGTGACTAAAGCACACTTCTTTCGTTTCCTGGGGCCTTTAATTCCATAGGAGACAGATTGGAACACTCATTTGTCATGAGTTTTGCTCTCGGTCCCCAGCCTCAGAATCTTGTCTTCATCTGGTTGGGTCAGATAAGAGGGAGAGAGTTACCAGAATCTCCCTCATGGGTTTAAAGCAAGTCAAGTACATATCCATCAGCACTAAGAACTGGAAGCAAGAATTCAATTAACAGCAAATTCTTCATTAGCTGATGGATAAAACAGAGGAAAGGCAGTAGGGAGCATAACAATCTTATTTTCCTGAGTTTTGTTATAATAAAATAATTGTGTAGTGTTCATGTATTGCAAGTTTTAGCTCTGGAGAAACTACTATAGGAATCCTAGTTAGAAAGCCATATAATTCTTGATACATTAGTCACAAGCTTTCTTTAGTCAGAATAAGTATTTATATGGAGGGTGAGTACTGTTACAAATGCAGATTCAAGGTGTCTTTACTTTGGAGCAGTCTATGTGGGTCCTGTTGCTGAGTGAATGGATGGGTGGGAAAGGCTCAATTTATTTCATTGCAAAGAGCTTTGAAATCTGCTAGTATTTCCTCTCAACTTAGAGAAGGTCCTGGAAGGATCACAGAGAATAATAGAGAATATTGAAAATGGGCTAGGAACATTGTTTAAAAAAAAGAAGTGGTGCTGGGTGCTAGTGGTTCACGCCTGTAATCCTAGCTACTCAGGAGGCTGAGATCTGAGGATTGCAATTCAAAGCCAGCCCAAGCAGGAAAATCTATGAGACTCTTATCTCCAATTAACCACCAGAAAACCAGAAGTGGTGCTGTGGCTCAAGTGGTAGAGCACTAACCTTGAGCTGAAGAGCTGAGGGACAGCACCCAGGCCCAGAGTTCAAGCCCTATAACCAACCAAAAAAGAAAGAAAGAAAGAAAGAAAGAAAGAAAGAAAGAAAGAAAGAAAGAAAGAAAGAAAGAAAGAAAGAAAGAAAGAAAGAAAGAAAGAAAGAA